>NC_071989.2:41381287-41684318 GCF_028885655.2 Pongo abelii
ACTTACCAGAGGATTACCTTACATGGAAAGACCCAGAGGACACTATTCATTCAGAGCATTGGGTATGGCTCAGAGGGGCAGCCAATGAGAGGGACAGCCACAGGGGGTACTGCTTACATTTACCATCTGAAGAAGCCAAGAATAAAGGAACTGAAGGCTGGGAAATGGCTGCCAAATAAAATGACATGATTCCTTGCTCAGCTGACTTTTCCATGGTTAGCCAATTGTCAAGTTAGGAATTCTATAAATCTAGGGATGGTAAGATCAAGAAGAAAAACCCTGCAATGCCATGGCAAGTATGTACTATAAAAATATCTCTAGGTCTTCCACAAATGGACTTAGGGCCATTTGCTTGGGTCACTATACACTGTACATAGGGGAAATGACAATGTCCACATATTTTTGAGGACTACTGGACACAGAGTCCGAGTTGACATTGACACCTTGAGACTTGAAGGATCACTGCAGCTTCCTTCTTAGTGTGGAGACACCAGTAAGCTGGATAAAATATGGAGTGCTGGCTAAAGCCTGCCTTATAAGGGGCCCATTCCTTGTCACTGGTGTATAATTTGGATTGCCATAGTTGCCAGCAAACCTTCACATGGCATTTTTGTCTTGTGGGTTAAGAGCTACTATGTGGGGAAAGGACAAATGTAAGACTTGAAACTGTCTCAAATGCCAGACAAGATATTAAATATAAAACTATTCTGGTGTGTATGTATGAAAATTACTGTCAAACTTAAAGATCTAAAAGATGCATGGGTGGAGGTTCCTATCATATCCATCTGGTTAGCCGCTCTGGCCCCTGTAGAAATTAGATGGATGCTAAAGAATCCACTCCTCCACTGTCACCCAAGGGACAGCCCCAACTGCAGTTGCCATGCCAGACATGGTATCATTGGTGGAGCAGAGCAATTATGTCTCAAGGACATACTATGTGGTCTTTTATCTGGTAAATGTGTTATTTTCCGTTCTCAGTAGAATAGAAACAATGTGCACCCATGTGAACAACAATTAACTTAGTTTCGACTTAGATACTAGCACTATGACTTTCTGTCATAATATAGTTCAAGGAGATTGGAACCACCTGGACCATCTGGACATCCCACAGAAGACCACACTGACCCATTATTACACTGATGATATCATGCTGATTGGGCAAGATAAGCAAGAGGTAACTAGGTCTTGGTAGTCCAGAGGATGGAAGATACATTTATGGAGACTTATGGCCTTGACACATGGGTAAAGTTTTTAGGGCACATACTCAGGAGTGTGTCAGGATATCTCTTCCAAAATAAAAGATAAATTGCTGCACAATGCCTAATGGTCCTCTTTTGGTTCTAGAGGCAGTATATTCTATACCTAGAAACTGTGCCCTGGCCTGTATACACAAAAGGCTATCAGCTATGACACAGCACCCTTGCCCGTTGCACCATATGGTCCAGTCAACACTATGCTATTGGAAGTATGCTATGTTTAAAAAAGATTCATTATGGAATTTATGGCCAGCACCAGTGAAATAATTACAATGCAGGCTTCTGTTGTTCTGGAGAAAGACCAAGCCATATGCAGTACAGGATGATATACTTTCTGAGAAACAGCCCGTGGAGTGCTACTGAGTCCTGGTAGAATAGTTAATCATGGGTACCAAGTGACCATGCATCCCTAATTTCTTATGATAATCTGGGTTCTGCTAGACCTGCCAAATCATAAGGCCAGAGAAGCCAGCTGTGGCCCATTGCATAATAGAAGTAGTATATCCAGAATTAAGACTTTAGAGATCAAAATGATATACCCAGGATCATGTAAGTAGGGATGCTTTAAAAATGGAAACAGGCACAAATGTATGATATTCCAAGGAATACAGAATCCAAGGGATCCAAATGGGTCCATTTTGTTACTTTCTTCCGCAGTTGTAATTGTGAATACACAAATGCAGCAACCCTGTCCTGAGGAGAGTCTGATTACCAGAGTCTCAGACCTTTCAGAAATGAGGCTTTGGGTAGTATTATCAGGTAAGCATTAAAACTCACAGCAATGATAGCAGAGGGTAAGGAGAATTGAGGATGCATAGTGAAGTAGGGACACAGTGAGCACCAGTTGCAGCCCATGGTCAACTGTAGTGGCAGGGGAAACAGTTGTCTTACTAACTTTCCTTGTCTATGCTTTCCTCAGGAAGGAAGGCCCACAGAAGTTGCTGTGTGAACATGTGTGGAGATGTGAATCCATACAGCTCAAAAGGTGGACTGTGACACTTATGAGGTATGTTGCACGGTTATTTTTAAGAGAGAAGCTACTGTAAGGAGTGTTGTTAGCTGACAGCCTCCAACTGCTTTGGGATCTACTGCTGCATTCAGCCCAAGGTCATTCTTTACTTAGGTTGTTCTCAACCAATGAGTAAGCATGGCAGGGGTACTGGAGCCAAGTTTTTTCTTTCCCATGTCTGGCAATCTTTGCTCTGGGGCTCCACATCAGCCTGGCTGACACTTCCTTAGAGCTGCATTGCAGCCTGACATTTTCCCCTCTCCATCCTCCTTCTTTCCTCCTATTTTTTTGTAGGTATCAGACCTGCATGGTGGTCTGAGACTCTTCCTGTATACTTCTGTGTTCTCTCCCCTTTTATTTTTGCCAATGAATGCTTTGTACCTCTCATTTCATCTTGGTACCTGCTTCATGGAGGACTCAAACTGATAAAATATACTTGTTTTATATTGAATGTAATTATTGATATATATTTTTTATCCTGATATTGCCTTCTAGTTGTCTTACCTATGCTTAATCTCTTTTTTCTCCTTTTGACTTGTTTTAAATTATATTTTATTCCTTACACTTAAAGTATTAAATTAACTTATAACTATATATATTTTTACTATTGTTTAGTTGTTATCGACCCAGAGATTACAGTCTGCAATCTTGAATTATTGAAGTCTAATATAAATTAATACATGGACATGTTTTAGACAATGTGAAGACCTTAGAACATTTTAACTCCATTTATCCTTTTCTCAAATTATGTGGTGTCATTTTCATATATTTAATTCTGTCTTTATTTTTCTTCATGTTTTATTTTAATCCCCACAAAGATATATCCCAACACATATTGTTTATTCAGTCTGTGTTCACTTACCCACAAATTAGCCTTTCCACTTGAATCATTTTCCTTCTATCCACATAAGGACATTTATTTTAGTGCAGCTTTGTTCATGAAAAATTCTCTCAGTTTGTGTTTTTCTTTAAAAATTTATTTTTATCAGTTTTGTTTTTGGAAGGTATTTTTGCTGTATATAGAAATCGATATAGCAGATGTTTTCTTTCTGTTCTTTCAAAATATAATTTTATTGTCTTTGCCTTCTATTATTTCTGTCTAGAAATCAACTGTGAGGTTAATTTGTTAATTAAAAGGTTAATTCCTTTGCAGAGATTTTTTTTTTTTTTTTTGCTTTACAGCTTTCAAGTTTTTGTTTTTGTTTTTTCTGTGTGGTTTTTAACCACTTGACCACGATGAACCTACATGTGGTTTAATTCTAGTTCAGCATTATTCCTAGGGTGTAGCTCTATAAAATTTCAATCAAAACCATATGGTATTTCTTAGGGATCCTCTTTGTGTGTGATCACTGAACTCAAATTTTTGTAGCCTCATGAATTGGTGTAAAGCTCCGCTCAGCTTCTTGGCCCTCAGCTGCCATTTTCAGAGTTGGCAATTCCCTTAAGGGGAAGAGCTTAGCTCTCTGGGCCTCTTTCCTCTTCTTAGACAGCGGCACCCCAGATCTTCACTTTCTTGGGACTTTTCTTATGCTTTTACATAAACTAAAAAAAATTCCATACTTCTGAGTTGTTCTCAGTTGGAAGGATAATCTGAAAAACCTGTTGCCAGAAGCAGATTCCTATGTGAGGCACTCAGAGCAGTGTGCAGCTCTATGGAAACATCACTCTTACCACAACACAACTCAGCGATGTGGATTTACTTTAATTTGTTCTGTTGTGCACCAAGAATTTTCCTCCTGATGACTTCTGTTTTTCTTTAATTCAGCAAAATTTTCAACCATGTTCTCTGTTCTTTAATTATGGAACAATTATGAGGTATATGTTGCAGTTTCTCAATCTATTCTCCTTATTTCATATCTTCTAAGTTTTTTTTCTTTCTTTATCCTCTATATTTTGTTTTGGGTACATTCCTAACTACTATCCTCCAGTTCACCAACTCTCTCATCAGTTGGATTTTTATCCTAGCCTTTCTTGTTTCAGTGATTGTATTTTTCATTTCTATGATTTTAGTTTTCCTCTAGCTCTACTTATTCTTGATTCATATCTTCCTGTCTTTGCTCCATAATTATTGATTTTGCTTTTGGAAGTGAGAGTAAGACTCAGGGGGGTGAAGGGAAGTTCACAAAAGAATCTCCAGCATTTGGCACCATTTTTTTTTCTCTTAGAATGTTTGCTAATGCCAGTGTCTAGAAATTGAGAAGCTAAGTAGAGTTTCAGGGATTTAATGGTGCTCAGGCAAAAATTGCTTTTTCCCCCTGTATTTTCCTCAGTGATTTGTTGTATTAAATAAGTCAGTCAACTTTAGTGACAAAAGTACTCAATATATTTTAGCTGCCATTATTTTGTGTCAATATTGTTATCATTTTTATTATATTCCTTTTCCTCCTCTTCATAGCTATGAGGATTTTAAAGTCCCTCTTAGAAGAATGCTTTAATATTTGCTATTATTCTAGAGTAATTTCTCCTGTCTTTTGATGTTTATGATGCTCATTGTTCTCATGTGTTTGGAAATTTTCATTTCCAAGTTCATCTTGTGTAGAATTTATGTGTATGTTTATGTACACATGTATGTATTTTTCCCTCCTTTTGCCCTGCACATATCTCTATGTTTGTATGTTACAACTGCCTTTGCCCAGTGTGCTGAAATCCTCAGCTTGGAATCAGACCTTATTTTGGTGGCACGGGTGTGTGATCCTGAAGGATTATCAGAGTCATTTCCTAAGTTAGCAGGTTTGCTTGACCCAAGTTTGGAATCTTAAATGTTGATACTCTCTCTAGCATGGATGGACCTTTTTATAAAGACTTTGGCCATGGCAAGGAGCCCCGGTGCCCCCTGGATTCATGCTACAAAACTCACCCTGATGTCTAAAATGTGTTTGGGGTTTATGGTTTCTAATCAACCACCTACATATTTGTTCTGGATTGATCTGGAAGCTCACGAGGTCTGGGGTCCTAACCCAACTTAATTATTTCTGATTTATGAATGTCTAGTTAATATCATCTTAAGCACAAATACAACTTCTAAAATATATGCACATATTTTATCATTGCTATGGGTAGATAATAAAGTTGTTTATTTAATGGGTAATCTTATAATACCACTTTGACTAGAATCAAATATTGCTATTATTATCAGTGGTAACAGTAGTAACAGTAGAAGTAGTAGTGGTAATTATTGCAGTATTGGTTCACACTAAGCTTGTCATCACCTAAAAGTCTCAATTTTTTTTATATGAATTATTGTAAAGTCAGTGTTTGATTTCCTATATGCACACAATTTTGGTGTACACTCATATATTTTTCTAAGCAGAAGGGGGCAAACTACCAAATTCAGTTGGGAAGCCATCCAGCTAAAATATTTCTTGACAGTTTTGTAATTTCTAAATTACAAATTAAGAATCAAGCATATAATCCAGGCATTTTGTCAAAGGCAAGTACATGGATCCCTGCTAAATTTGGTTCTATATTAATATATTTAGAAATTACAAACTGTTAAGAAATATTGTAGCTGGATGGCTTCCCAACTGAAACATAAACAATTAAACATTTTCTTTAAGCAAAAGTAATTTCATGGAATAGATGTAAAATAGTTTCTTCTGTGTCAATTTTTTTCCCCAAAGGTTTCTTGTTAAATACCCATATGATAAAATCGCTGGCAGCTTCTTCTTTGTGTTCATCCTTTTCTTCCTCTTTCTATTGTTTCTTCCCTCTGTGATGAGGTTGAGGATTCCTAGCATTATATCTTTAGGGAAATATAAATATATCAGGCAAGATAATCCCATTAATTAATTTGGATTTTAGTTGTAAATTGTTGTATTAATCATAATCCCTGCATTGCAATACATTTTGATCATTAGTTCAGTTAGGCATGGCCCTGTTTTAGTTCTTTGTTTATGGAATAAAATTTGGACTTCTATCTTAAATATAAATATTCATGTAATTAGAAACACATTGCCAGCCAGGTGCAGTGGCTCATGCCTATAATCCCAGCACTTTGGGAGGCAGAGGCAGGTGGATCACCTGAGATCAGGAGTTTGAGACCAGATTGGCCAACATGGAGAAACCCCCTCTCTACTAAAAATACAAAAATTAGCTGGGCGTGATGGTGCACGCCTGTAATCCCAGCTACTACGGAGGCTGAGGCAGGAGAATCGCTTGAACCCGGGAGGCGAAGGTTGCAGTGAGCTGAGATTGAGCCACTGCACTCCAGCCTGGGTGACAGAGTTAGGCTCTGTCTCAAAAAAAAAAAAAAAAAAAAAAAAAGGAAAAAGAAACACATTGCCATTTTCAATAAGTGGTTAAGCAAAAAGAGAGTACTTAGGAATGGCCTATCTTTTGCTTATGTTCAAAGGTAAAATAACATGGTACCAAACATATTTGCATCTAATTAGCAGGTAAACTGTATGTAATAATCTGTTTTAGTTTCACCAAGAAAGTGGTTGAAAATATTTTAAAAATTGAATTTGGATGCCTCCTGGTGGTATACACACTGCAGGTTCATCAAAGGATGCCCCCACCCCATTCTCTGTCATCATACAACTTGATCTTTATCCATCTCAGGTTTCCTAGCTCTGAAAACATTTTCATTTGCTACCTATGTTGAAAGCCACAGAATTGGTTAATTGACCACTCTTGGAAACTGGACTTCTAAACACAAATTTTTTTGTGTGTATTGTCTTTAAAATATGCACAGATGTAATACTACTGCACACAATTCCTAAAGAAAAGTTAATTTAGTATGCTGGAGAGTACTGGACTAAGAGTCAGGAGACCTATATTCTAGTCTTTGTTTTCTTTTCTTTTTCTTTTTTTTTTTTTTGAGACAGATTCTTGGTGCGAAGCCCAGGCTGAAATGCAATGGCACGAACTCGGCTCACTGTAACCTCCACTTCCTGGGTACAAGTGATTCTCCTGCCTCAGCCTCCTGAGTAGCTGGGACTACAGGTGCACGCCACCAAGCCTGGCTAATTTTTGTATTTTTAGTAGAGACGGGATTTCACCGTATTGGCCAGGCTGGTCTTGAACTCCCAATCTCAAGTGATCCACCTGTCTTGACCTTCCAAAGTGCTGGGATTACAGGCATGCGCCACCACGCCCGGCCTTCAGTCCTTGTTTTGCTACTAACTAGTTAGTAATCTTAGGAAAACCTCTGAACTTCAGTGGGACTTTCCTTTTGCTTCCTATTCTATTTTACTACCAATCTACTGCATCTTGCTTAACCAGCAACCTGAGAGTTATCTTTGATGGCTTTCTTTTTCCAGTCAATTGCATTCAATCCATCAGAAAGTCGTGTTGGTTCTACCTCCAAAATATATCTTGAATCCTCTACAACGATCCCAGTCCAAGCTACCATCATCTCTCACCTGGATAAGAGTTATAGCTCCTTACATGGTTTTCTTGATTCTGCTTTTTAAAATGTAAACTGGGTTATTTTACTTTCTTACTTAAAACCATGATTTAGAATTAAAAATATACATATTTTTTACCATGACCTAGAAGGCTCTACATGATCAGCTCTTGCCTATTTCTTTAGTCTTGTATCTCACTTGCTTATATGGTCTAGCTACATTAGCCTTATTTCCTTCTTTTTTTTTAAATAGTCTGGAACATAATAATCATAGGTATTTTAATGTCCTATTTCTTTCTTTTTTTTGATTTTGGAAAGAATTTTTTTTTTTTTTTTTTGAGACAGAGTCTCATGCTGTCACCAGGCTGGAGTGCAGTGGCGCAATCTCAGCTCACTGCAACCTCCGCCTCCCGGTTCAAGCGATTCTCCTGCCTCAGCCTCAAGAGTAACTGGGGCTACAGGCGTGTGCCACCACGTCCGGCTAATTTTTATATTTTTAGTAGAGACGGGATTTCGCCATGTTGGCCAGGATGGTCTCGATGTCTTGATGTCATGATCTGCCTGCCTTGGTCTCCCAAAGTGCTAGGATTACAGGCGTGAGCCACCTTGCCTGGCCGATTTTGGAAAGAATTTAATATATTCTTTATTGTTAAGTGTACTCGATGCTGCACTTCTGCAGTCAAATGCTCTACCTTTGAGCTATACCCACAGCAATGCTGGACTTCTGAAACAACAATTATGCTTCAGCATAATAGCATATTCTACATAAATTCTGTTCAAGATGCTTGTTCCTCTGATTTGCCTGGAATCGATGAATCATGTTCCAAGCACTCTTCTAGGCACTGAGGATACACAGCAGTGAATAAAGTTGAGTGCCTGGTAGGGAAGTCAATAAACAAGCCGGTAAATACAGTATATGTTAGGCAAGTACAAGGGAGAATACAGCAAGCAATGGGTCTAAGGAAGCTTTCTTTCTCTCCTCTGTACTTCGGTACTGCTTTGTATGGTGGCTCCAAGCTTTGGGCACCAGGTCTCTTCTGTGCTGGCACAGCACCTAACACTGAGTGGTTGCTTAGGAAACGTTTATAAAATGAAGGAATTCACTTCTTTGTTCCCCATTCAACAAACCTTTCCCGAGTCTAGGCCCAACAGCTTAAATGGGCTGGAAGGCCAACGAGGCTCGAAACTCAGAGGCAGCCAGTTGTGGTGGCTCACACCTGTCATCCCAGCACTTTGAGAGGCCAAGGAGGGAGGATCCCTTGAGGCCAGGAGTTTGAGACCAGCCTGGGCAACAAAGTGAGACTCCTGTCTCTACAAAAAGAAAGAAACCCAGAGGAGATCACACAGGTAAGAGCGCTTTATAAAATTTAAAAATGAAAATTATTCTAGAGAAATAATCATGCAACAGAGGCCAGACCCCCAGGGCCTCAGCTTCCAAGAGGGTGTGGGGCCAAGGGAGAATCCAGGACCTAAGGCTATGGGCCAGGCGCTGGAACCCCAGGCAGGCCCCCACTTTCCACACCAGGGACCACATTCGGCCTCGGCCCCCTGGAGGTGCTCAGGGGCACTCACGTAAGCTCGTAGAGGCAGACACCAGACCATGCCAACCCGCTACCTTTGGAGGTATACAGGCACCATGCGCCCGCCAACCGCGTTGCCCTGGCAATTCCCTGTTTCTTAACTAATATTTGAGTTACATGACAAGATGGTCTGCATTTATTGTCCAATTTATTTCTCTTAGTTATTGGTTATATAACTCTTACATGCTCCTGTCTCTTTACATGCCCAGTAATTTTAAATATCAAGTATTATACATTTAAAAAAAGTAGAGGTTCCAGTTGATGTTATTACCCACTAGGGAATTTCAACTCTTTCTTTCACTGGGCAGATAGGGTGTGGAGTCTATCACCTGGACTGTGATGGGTTGAGGCTGGGTTGCAGTATATTTCTAGTTCGCCCTTGTTCTTAGGGCTTGGTCCTCCAGGGTTTTTCATCAAAGAGTCTTTGGGATTTCTTCTCCTCAGTGGTGAAACATGGTAAGAATTTCCACTCTGATTTTGAGACATTTTTTAAAAAGCAACTTTATTGAGAAATAATTTACAAACGATTACATTCACCTAATTTGAGTGTACAATGGTTTTTAGTGTATTTACAGAGTTGTGCTGCAGCCATCACCACCGTCTAATTTTAGACCCTCGGAGAGGTTTTGACTTCACTCTTTAGCCTACCCCATGTACGTTCAGCATTGGCAGATGTCTTAAGAAAATGACTTACTCTATAATGATGCCCCAGAAGTCTCCATTTTTGTCACTCCTGCCCTGTAGAACTGCCAGCTCTGCTGGCTTTTCTGTCCCCAGCAATAGCTCTTTGATGCGGACCCAGCTTGGATTCTCAGCCTCTAGATTTGCTGACACTCCCATATTGGCAAATGCCCTTGTGAAAAAGTGAATGGAAACCACCAGAGTTAATTCATCACTCTCATGGCTCTAACTTTTTTCCTTTTTTTTTTTTTTTTTGAGACGAAGTCTCCCTCTGTCACCCAGGCTAGAATGCAGTGGCTCAATCTCGGCTCACTGCATCCTCCACCTCCTGGGTTCAAGCAATTCTCCTGCCTCAGACTCTTGAGCCTCTCAAGTAGCTGGGATTACAGGCGCCTATTACCACACCCAGGTAATTTTTGTATTTTTAGTAGAGATGGGGTTTCACCATGTTGGCTAGGTTGGTCTTGAATTCCTGACCTCGGGTGATCCGCTCCCTCTTGGCCTCCCAAAGTGCTGAGATTGCAGGTGTGAGCTACGGCGCCTGGCCGAAGGCCTCCAACTCTTGTGATTTTCCTCCCAGACTTTTTGCTGTTAAGCACTAGGAAAGTACAGGAAAGCCCTGTCTGCTTTTCTGAGGCTTCAGCTTAATGTTTTAGCCTCCCGCTCTTCACAACCAAAGATCTCACTGGTTCTGTTACCCCTGGGGACTCCATGCAGGGTCCACAGTCCTCAATTCTTCTCTTCTTGGGAGAAAGAATTTGGCCAAGAGACAGAAGTAGATTTAAGGCAGAAACGAGAGTTTAATGAAGCAAAAAAAAAAAAAAAAGTACACTTGTAAGGAACCAAGAGTGCAGCTCAAAAGATTGAGCGCCCTCCCTGATTGTTAGCTCGGGGCTCTTACAGATTTATTATTTACTGGCTTTTTTCCCCAGACTCTTCTAGTCATCCCTCCCCTAGGCAGGCTGTTGGCCACTGGTGTCAAGCACAGTGTTGCCTCAGTATCTGGGAGGGGCTGCATGCTCCCTTTGGTAGTTGAAGTTATGGGCTTGCTCCCCTAGGGCAATTTTCCTATACCAGTGTAGCGCTCCCAGAGGAAGGTCATATATGGGTCAAACTCCGTCAATTTGCTCCTTACAGACATGTGCATGCCTAGACATGTCCCAGAGGAAGGTGAATGTCTGCCATTTTAAGCTCATATTGGGTAGTTGTTGCTCACAAGTTCAAGGTGTCTCCTGTTTGTTAGGAAAATTTCCCCTCCCTGTTGTCTGCTACCTGACCATTGCTTGGTAGTCACCCTTCAGCCCCCGGGCATTCTTTGGGGCCCTATCCTGACCGGCTCCTATCTGCCTGTCTACCTACTCTAACAGCTGATCTGTCCCCCAGCAGTGGAACGCTACTTGTGTTCTTTTTTTTTTTTTTTTTTTTTTTTTTTTTTTTTATTTTTTATTTATTTATTTTTTTCTTTTATTATTATTATTATTATTATTATTATTATACTTTAGGTTTTATGGTACATGTGCGCAATGTGCAGGTAAGTTACATATGTATACATGTGCCATACTGGTGCGCTGCACCCACCAACTCGTCAGCTAGCATTAGGTATATCTCCCAATGCTATCCCTCCCCCCTCCCCCCACCCCACAACAGTCCCCAGAGTGTGATGTTCCCCTTCCTGTGTCCATGTGTTCTCATTGTTCAATTCCCACCTATGAGTGAGAATATACGGTGTTTGGTTTTTTGTTCTTGCGATAGTTTACTGAGAATGATGATTTCCAATTTCATCCATGTCCCTACAAAGGACGTGAACTCATCATTTTTTATGGCTGCATAGTATTCCATGGTGTATATGTGCCACATTTTCTTAATCCAGTCTATCATTGTTGGACATTTGGGTTGGTTCCAAGTCTTTGCTATTGTGAATAATGCCGCAATAAACATACGTGTGCATGTGTCTTTATAGCAGCATGATTTATAGTCCTTTGGGTATATACCCAGTAATGGGATGGCTGGGTCGAATGGAATTTCTAGTTCTAGATCCCTGAGGAATCGCCACACTGACTTCCACAAGGGTTGAACTAGTTTACAGTCCCACCAACAGTGTAAAAGTGTTCCTATTTCTCCACATCCTCTCCAGCACCTGTTGTTTCCTGACTTTTTAATGATTGCCATTCTAACTGGTGTGAGATGGTATCTCATTGTGGTTTTGATTTGCATTTCTCTGATGGCCAGTGATGTTGAGCATTTTTTCATGTGTTTTTTGGCTGCATAAATGTCTTCTTTTGAGAAGTGTCTGTTCATGTCCTTCGCCCACTTTTTGATGGGGTTGTTTGTTTTTTTCTTGTAAATTTGTTGGAGTTCATTGTAGATTCTAGATATTAGCCCTTTGTCAGATGAGTAGGTTGCAAAAATTTTCTCCCATTTTGTAGGTTGCCTGTTCACTCTGATGGTAGTTTCTTTTGCTGTGCAGAAGCTCTTTAGTTTAATTAGATCCCATTTGTCAATTTTGGCTTTTGTTGCCATTGCTTTTGGTGTTTTAGACATGAAGTCCTTGCCCATGCCTATGTCCTGAATGGTAATGCCTAGGTTTTCTTCTAGGGTTTTTATGGTTTCAGGTCTAACGTTTAAGTCTTTAATCCATCTTGAATTGATTTTTGTATAAGGTGTAAGGAAGGGATCCAGTTTCAGCTTTCTACATATGGCTAGCCAGTTTTCCCAGCACCATTTATTAAATAGGGAATCCTTTCCCCATTTCTTGTTTTTGTCAGGTTTGTCAAAGATCAGATACTTGTAGATATGTGGCATTATTTCTGATGGCTCTGTTCTGTTCCATTGATCTATATCTCTGTTTTGGTACCAGTACCATGCTGTTTTGGTTACTGTAGCCTTGTAGTATAGTTTGAAGTCAGGTAGTGTGATGCCTCCAGCTTTGTTCTTTTGGCTTAGGATTGACTTGGCGATGCGGGCTCTTTTTTGGTTCCATATGAACTTTAAAGTAGTTTTTTCCAATTCTGTGAAGAAAGTCATTGGTAGCTTGATGGGGATGGCATTGAATCTGTAAATTACCTTGGGAAGGATGGCCATTTTCATGATATTGATTCTTCCTACCCATGAGCATGGAATGTTCTTCCATTTGTTTGTATCCTCTTTTATTTCCTTGAGCAGTGGTTTGTAGTTCTCCTTGAAGAGGTCTTTCACATCCCTTGTAAGTTGGATTCCTAGGTATTTTATTCTCTTTGAAGCAATTGTGAATGGGAGTTCACTCATGATTTGGCTCTCTGTTTGTCTGTTATTGATGTATAAGAATGCTTGTGATTTTTGCACATTGATTTTGTATCCTGAGACTTTGCTGAAGTTGCTTATCAGCTTAAGGAGATTTTGGGCTGAGACAATGGGGTTTTCTAGATATACAATCATGTCATCTGCAAACAGGGACAATTTGACTTCCTCTTTTCCTAATTGAATACCCTTGATTTCCTTCTCCTGCCTAATTGCCCTGGCCAGAACTTCCAACACTATGTTGAATAGAAGTGGTGAGAGAGGGCATCCCTGTCTTGTGCCAGTTTTCAAAGGGAATGCTTCCAGTTTTTGCCCATTCAGTATGATATTGGCTGTGGGTTTGTCATAAATAGCTCTTATTATTTTGAGATACGTCCCATCAATTCCTAATTTATTGAGAGTTTTTAGCATGAAGGGTTGTTGAATTTTGTCAAAGGCCTTTTCTGCATCTATTGAGATAATCATGTGGTTTTTGTCTTTGGTTCTGTTTATATGCTGGATTACATTTATTGATTTGCGTATATTGAACCAGCCTTGCATCCCAGGGATGAAGCCCACTTGATCATGGTGGATAAGCTTTTTGATGTGCTGCTGGATTCTGTTTGCCAGTATTTTATTGAGGATTTTTGCATCAATGTTCATCAAGGATATTGGTCTAAAATTCTCTTTTTTGGTTGTGTCTCTGCCAGGCTTTGGTATCAGGATGATGCTGGCCTCATAAAATGAGTTAGGGAGGCTTCCCTCTTTTTCTATTGATTGGAATAGTTTCAGAAGGAATGGTACCAGCTCCTCCTTGTACCTCTGGTAGAATTCGGCTGTGAATCCATCTGGACCTGGACTTTTTTTGGTTGGTAAGCTATTGATTATTGCCACAATTTCAGCTCCTGTTATTGGTCTATTCAGAGATTCAACTTCTTCCTGGTTTAATCTTGGGAGGGTGTATGTGTTGAGGAATTTATCCATTTCTTCTAGATTTTCTAGTTTATTTGCATAGAGGTGTTTGTAATATTCTCTGATGGTAGTTTGTATTTCTGTGGGATCGGTGGTGATATCCCCTTTATCATTTTTTATTGCATCTATTTGATTCTTCTCTCTTTTTTTCTTTATTAATCTTGCTAGCGGTCTATCAATTTTGTTGATCCTTTCAAAAAACCAGCTCCTGGATTCATTGATTTTTTGAAGGGTTTTTTGTGTCTCTATTTCCTTCAGTTCTGCTCTGATTTTAGTTATTTCTTGCCTTCTGCTAGCTTTTGAATGTGTTTGCTCTTGCTTTTCTAGTTCTTTTAATTGTGATGTTAGGGTGTCAATTTTGGATCTTTCCTGCTTTCTCTTGTGGGCATTTAGTGCTATAAATTTCCCTCTACACACTGCTTTGAATGCATCCCAGAGATTCTGGTATGTTGTGTCTTGGTTCTCGTTGGTTTCAAAGAACATCTTTATTTCTGCCTTCATTTCGTTATGTACCCAGTAGTCATTCAGGAGCAGGTTGTTCAGTTTCCACGTAGTTGAGCGGTTTTGAGTGAGATTCTTAATCCTGAGTTCTAGCTTGATTGCACTGTGATCTGAGAGACAGTTTGTTACAATTTCTGTTCTTTTACATTTATTGAGGAGAGCTTTACTTCCAAGTATATGGTCAATTTTGGAATAGGTGAGGTGTGGTGCTGAAAAAAATGTATATTCTGTTGATTTGGGGTGGAGAGTTCTGTAGATGTCTATTAGGTCCGCTTGGTGCAGAGCTGAGTTCAATTCCTGGGTATCCTTGTTGACTTTCTGTCTCGTTGATCTGTCTAATGTTGATAGTGGGGTGTTAAAGTCTCCCATTATTAATGTGTGGGAGTCTAAGTCTCTTTGTAGGTCACTCAGGACTTGCTTTATGAATCTGGGTGCTCCTGTATTGGGTGCATATATATTTAGGATAGTTAGCTCTTCTTGTTGAATTAATCCCTTTACCATTATGTAATGGCCTTCTTTGTCTCTTTTGATCTTTGTTGGTTTAAAGTCTGTTTTATCAGAGACTAGGATTGCAACCCCTGCCTTTTTTTGTTTTCCATTTGCTTGGTAGATCTTCCTCCATCCTTTTATTTTGAGCCTATGTGTGTCTCTGCACGTGAGATGGGTTTCCTGAATACAGCACACTGATGGGTCTTGAGTCTTTATCCAGTTTGCCAGTCTGTGTCTTTTAATTGGAGCATTTAGTCCATTTACATTTAAAGTTAATATTGTTATGTGTGAATTTGATCCTGTTATTATGATGTTAGCTGGATATTTTGCTCGTTAGTTGATGCAGTCTCTTCCTAGTCTCGATGGTCTTTACATTTCGGTATGATTTTGCAGTGGCTGGTACCGGTTGTGCCTTTCCATGTTTAGCGATTCCTTCAGGAGCTCTTTTAGGGCAGGCCTGGTGGTGACAAAATCTCTCAGCATTTGCTTGTCTGTAAAGTATTTTATTTCTCCTTCACTTATGAAGCTTAGTTTGGCAGGATATGAAATTCTGGGTTGAAAATTCTTTTCTTTAAGAATGTTGAATATTGGCCCCCACTCTCTTCTGGCTTGTAGGGTTTCTGCCGAGAGATCCGCTGTTAGTCTGATGGGCTTCCCTTTGATGGTAACCCGACCTTTCTCTCTGGCTGCCCTTAACATTTTTTCCTTCATTTCAACTTTGGTGAATCTGACAATTATGTGTCTTGGAGTTGCTCTTCTCGAGGAGTATCTTTGTGGCGTTCTCTGTATTTCCTGAATCTGAATGTTGGCCTGCCTTGCTAGATTGGGGAAGTTCTCCTGGATAATATCCTGCAGAGTGTTTTCCAACTTGTTTCCATTCTCCCCGTCACTTTCAGGTACACCAATCAGACGTAGATTTGGTCTTTTCACATAGTCCCACATTTCTTGGAGGCTTTGCTCGTTTCTTTTTATTCTTTTTTCTCTAAACTTCCCTTCTCGCTTCATTTCATTCATTTCATCTTCCAGGGCTGATACCCTTTCTTCCATTTGATCGCATCGGCTCCTGAGGCTTCTGCATTCTTCACGTAGTTCTCGAGCCTTGGTTTTCAGCTCCATCAGCTCCTTTAAGCACTTCTCTGTATTGGTTATTCTAGTTATACATTCTTCTAAATTTTTTTCAAAGTTTTCAACTTCTTTGCCTTTGGTTTGAATATCCTCCCGTAGCTCAGAGTAATTTGATCGTCTGAAGCCTTCTTCTCTCAGCTCGTCAAAGTCATTCTCCGTCCAGCTTTGTTCCGTTGCTGGTGAGGAACTGCGTTCCTTTGGAGGAGGAGAGGTACTCTGGTTTTTAGAGTTTCCAGTTTTTCTGCTCTGTTTTTTCCCCATCTTTGTGGTTTTATCTACTTTTGGTCTTTGATGATGGTGATGTACAGATGGGTTTTTGGTGTGGATGTCCTTTCTGTTAGCTTTCCTTCTAACAGACAGAACCCTCAGCTGCAGGTCTGTTGGAGTACCTGGCCGGCCGTGTGAGGTGTCAGTCTGCCCCTGCTGGGGGGTGCCTCCCAGTTAGGCTGCTCGGGGGTCGGGGTCAGGGACCCACTTGAGGAGGCAGTCAGCCCGTTCTCAGATCTCCAGCTGCGTGCTGGGAGAACCACTGCTCTCCTCAAAGCTGTCAGACAGGGACATTTAAGTCTGCAGAGGTTACTGCTGTCTTTTTGTTTGTCTGTGTCCTGCCCCCAGAGGTGGAGCCTACAGAGGCAGGCAGGCCTCCTTGAGCTGTGGTGGGCTCCACCCAGTTCAAGCTTCCAGGCTGCTTTGTTTACCTAAGCGAGCCTGGGCAATGGCGGGCGCCCCTCCCCCAGCCTCGCTGCCGACTTGCTGTTTGATCTCAGACTGCTGTGCTAGCAATCAGCGAGACTCCGTGGGCGTAGGACCCTCTGAGCCAGGTGCGGGCTATACTCTCCTGGGGCACCGTTTCCTAAGCCCGTCGGAAAAGCACAGTATTCGGGTGGGAGTGGCCCGATTTTCCAGGTGCAGTCTGTCACCCCTGGAAGGGGAACTCCCTGACCCCTTGCGCTTCCCGAGTGAGGCAATGCCTCGCCCCTGCTTCGGCTGGCGCACGGTGCACTCACCCACTGACCTGCGCCCACTGTCTGGCACTCCCTAGTGAGATGAACACGGTACCTCAGATGGAAATGCAGAAATCACCCGTCTTCTGCGTCGCTCGCGCTGGGAGCCGTAGACCGGAGCTGTTCCTATTCGGCCATCTTGGCTCCTCCCCCTCACTTGTGTTCTTGATTTGTATCCTCTAGCCTATGTCCAAGACAACCTATGCCCCAGGAGGACAGTGGCAGAACCTTAGCTCACCTCTCGAAGGTTCCTTCTCTGAAATATATTCCCTTTAGTCCTTGTGGCTTCTACAGTCCTCTTGTGCCTTAAAAATGTGATTTTTAAATTTTTCTGACTTTCTGTTTTTAGTGGCACATTGGCATTCAACCTATGGACAGCAGAAGTTAAATTTGCCTTATTTCTTGGAAAAGCCCCAGACTCTTTTTTACTTTGGTGTCTCCACATGTGCTGTTCATGCTATGTGGCACCCTCTCCGTAAAACTTCTGGTGTTTGGCTTCCTCCACTTCTTCGTTCTCAGCTTGGATGCCTTCTTCTCAGCGACATGTTTTCTGACCACTATTTAAAGGTTTTCAGTCATCATTCCTTCCCATTATTCTCTATCACAGCATTCTGTTTTTCTTTTTTTTTTTTCTTCATAGCACTCATCACAGTTTGGAATAACTGATTAATAATTAATAATTTATTTTTTATCTTATCCATGATAGTTTATGCTCTATGAGATTAAGAATCATATGTGTCCCTAATAATGCTTTTAGTAACCTCTCAATTAAACAAAGAAAGAAATGCTGAAATGAATTAGTGAATAAATAATTCAAAAAACAAAATTGGGCTTCATTCTCTTAGGAAAATTAGTTACTTATATAGTTTTTATTTGTCTGTCTTTTTAGAGATAGCGTCTTGCTATGATGTCCAGGCTGGCCTGGAACTCCTGGGCTCAAGTGATCCTCCCATCTCAGCTTCCGCAGGTGCTTGGGACTGCATGCATATGCCACTACACCCAGCCCTACTTACATAGTTTTTTTTTTTCTGGTAAATGACTTCCAACCAAATATTTCTAATACAATATTTTCTTTATTTCTCTGCTTTTACCTTCATCAATTAAATATATTTTGATTGCTTGCTGTGTAAATAGCTCTGTGCCAGTTATTTTGAGGTATAACAAGATTTAAATATAGCTCTTTTTCTCATTTATATTGTGATCAATTTTAGGAGATATGATTTGTAAACCTTACAATCTCCCATTATACATGACACTTAAAATAACTTAAACTAAATTCATTTTATTACCCTAAGACCATTCTCTTTCTACAATCTATATTTCCATTAGAATCATTGTCCTAGATACTGAAGCAAGACATTTTGAAATCATCCTCAGTTCTTCTCATTTTCCAAAGCCTAACAGACCTATGCTAGCATCTCAATCAGGCCACTCGTGTGCTTGGAAAAGTTATTTATCTTCTTAGAACTTTACCTATAAAATGGTTAATACATAGATCAAATAAAATACGGAATATATGAAAAAAGATATTTTTCTTGGTATGGCAATATTAAAGACAAATAGATAGTGTCTCACATTATTGGATTAATGGACAAGTTTTATTGGCAAACTTACCAGCAAAAGGTCAGTAGAGGAGGTATGTGGGGGTGAGGCAAGTGAGCTAGTAGGTTTGCTCTAGAAGAACACTCCCTACCCTCCTTTAACTCTCCCATCCCCGCTCTGCACTTTCATGAGAACAATCCTGTATGCAGGTAATTTACTACTGGGGCTTAAGTGCCCCACTGGTACATGTCAACATGTCTGAGAGTAATACTTGTCAATCTTGGAAGAAGTTAAATGAGGGCTTCTTGCGGGAAGATAAATTTTCCCTGTCTTGATCAGTGTGTTACCAGAGAATCTGAGCCTCTGTGATCATTCACCAGACAGTCTTGCTTGTTTCTTTACATGACGTCACCCCCTGACACAACCTGAGATGGAAATCAATTGGATTTTTAATGGCATCTTCAGTTTTTGTTATAAATGAAAGTACAGGGCTCAAATAGTAGTATGAGGCCAATCATGAATACTTGCAAAGTCTCCCACAACTGCCCAGTTGTGGTATCCATGCTGAGATGTGAAAAACAAATTCCAAAGCTTAGATGAAACAGTAACCAGGAACCAGATTGTGTCCAAGAAAAAGGCATGATATATTTGTCTACTCCTCAGTTAGGAAAAGAGATCTGGGGTATACAAACATGGTGCTCCCCCAGAACCTGTTGAAAATTGACCCTCTGCATTCACTTTGCATTGCCACCATGAATGTGGAAGCGCAGGAGCACAACTGTTGGAAGCCCAGCCAGCAGGGATTGAGACTGCTGCCAAGTGGAAGCAGCACCTACTTTTATGAAAGGTGAAGGAATAATTGGCACTCAGTCGCTCTAGAATGTATGGATTAAGGCATAACATCTGAAGCTCTGTAAAATCTTCAGTAAAATCGTTATTACTGAGTAACATTTTGGGGGATATGATAATATGCTGTTTTCTGCTGCAAGATGCACCCACCTAGAGTGTCCATATAGAATCTAGTTATGTCTGGGTTACATATGTGGAATACTTACTGCTGTACCTGACACAGCAGGTGCTTAATTATTCAGCTGAATTCTGTCTTCAGCGCATCTCTGATGTTTGTCCTTTCCTTTTGATTTCTCCTGCCTTGTTGAGACCCTCTTGTCCTCAAGGACTCTTTAAACAGGTATCCTTATCTCCAGTCTTTCTTGCCTCAAGCTGGCCTTTCATATTAGGCTAAGCGTTAACTTTCTAATCTAAAATCTAAATTCTCTTATTCCCTGCTTTAACATATCCAAGTACTCCTTTTATAAAGATGAGGACTGAGAGATCTAGTTGGAATAAGAGTTCTTGAGTGTTAAACTAAGAGATTTGGGTTCATTAGATTTCTAATAAGAGTGATGGATATCCATATCCCTGTGTGCCCTTGAGCAAATTATTGGAGTTATTTTTGTTTCAGTCTTTTTGTCTTTAAAAATGAAGAAAATATTACCCATCTCATAGGATTTTAGCCAGGTTCAAATGTATTAATTTATGTAAAGTGCTTGGAACCATGCCAATCATATAATAAATGTTAAGTATATTATTATTACTATTTTTGTTGCTGTTGTTTAAATAGTACCTTAGGTTAAGTACACCTAAAGTGCCTGTGTGAGAACAGATTTTTGCTGGTTTTCATGGGTTGATGAACTTGTAATAGAATGTATATAAACTTTATCATTAATTACATTGCTAAATTTAGCCAACTATTTTTCTTGCAGCAAGATTTTGTGGATGAAGGAAGTAGTTTGATGATTTACATTCTAGTGCTATGTTATTATCTTGTTGGATATCATAATAATGTACAGAGAGTTCTCTCTTAGTAGCACCATCTGAGGTGATTTTGGTACAGGTGATCTTGGCTCTATCTTTTGAAAAATACTAACTTACAGGATAAATTGCATAGCCCTTAATATGACACCCCAGTTCATCACAATATTCTCATTTTACCCATTATCCATAATTTTCTCTTCTTAATTTGGCTCTATTCCTCACTGTTTTAAAGTAATAAACAGTATAGAGATAATAGGCAAAAATGAAACACTTCACTTACAAGTGGAGGTGGATTCCTGTGATTCCTGAGCTTAAAGCTAGAGTTAGAGTTGGCCAACGCAGTCGGTCAAGCTAGAGGACTCAAACATGATGGTTAAAGGAACACACTTTCAGTAAGAAGTACTGTTAACCATGTAATCTGATTGCATTGGCACAGATTTAGGACAGGTAGCAAAGCCGAAAGGTGGGTGTAAGAAAATGGATGAGGAATAAAAGTTTGGACTAGGGCCAGCATTCAAGAATTCGGAGCAGGCAGGCAGTGTGATTCTTGATATACATTGCTTGCCTCAGCCTAGATCCGAAAAAGTTTTCTTGATTGGGTTTTTAGCAACTGTGTGCTATTATCCAAGTTCTAGAGATTTTGTTTTAGTAGGTGTGGGGTGGGATTTGAGAATAAATATTTTTTAAAAGCTCTCCAAATGATTTTGATGACCACCAGGTTTGGGGACCGCTACCAGGAGATCTCTTATTGCTGTAACAAATGTCCTCATTTCCTGAAGCGGAGGTATCATTACCCCAATCCAAGACCTTTCATTGTCTGGCAGGTCAATGGAAAGTTTGAAGCGTGGTTGTTATATTGCACTGCCATATGTGTTACAGTAACCAATCTCAAGGGAATTGGACATCCCCCATCACCTTCCTCCCACAAATGCTGCCAGAGGACTAGTGCCAGAGCTGCTTTGCTCTTACCTGAACTTGCCCTTTGACCACACTTGACTGGTCTAGGAGTAAACCACTCATTGAAGTAGAACTAATGAGTCTTCTTTGAGGTTTTTGCGATCAGAAAGCCAAAGTTTTCCCCCTTATTCTTTTGTTAAATTCTGGCTGCCACATTTTCTACTATGAAATAAGCTAGTCTGTGGAGTCGGAGAATAAAGAATGCATAAGAAAACTGAAATATGAGATGGGAAGATAGTCCTGGCAATATTCAAAGTCCAAGTATTTTGGAAAATTCTGGTAGCTCTGGACCCATCCTTAGGGGTCAGAAGCAAAGAGGTTAGGATACCCTTAGTATTAGCAGATATTTGATATTTTGATATTTGATACTTGGTATTTTGCTTTGTAAAATCATTTATAGTCAATTTAAAAAAATCTCCTAATTTCATGGAGACCCTAAATCTAATGCTATCTGAAGTATAGCAGATATGGCAGGCAGAATAATGATCCCACAAAATATCCAAGTCCTAGTATCCCAAATTTGAGAATATATTACCTTACATGAGCAAAGATTATCCTAGATTATCTGAGCGGGCCTAGTGTAATCACAAAGGTTCTTATAAGGGAAAGTGGGAAGAGGAAAGAGCATGAGAGGTAGAGGGAGAGATATGATGACAGAAGCAGAGTTGGAAGGATGTAATTCCTGGGTTTAAAGATAGGGAAAGGGGGCCATGAATGAAGGAATGCAGGAGGCCTCAAGAAGCTGGAAGTGACAACAAAAAAGATTCTCCCATAGAACTTCAAGAAAGATTGCAATCTTGCTGGCACATTGTTTTTAGCTCAATGAGATCCACTTTGAACTCCTGCTCCTGCCAGAACCATAAGATAATAAACGTCTGTTGTTTTAAGCAATTGAGTTTGTGCTAATTTGTTACAGCAGCAATAGGAAATGCACCAGGCAAAAACAAAGGCACAATTAGGAATTTCTTAGTGTTAGTCAGTGGTCAGCCTTGTGGTGCTAAGGGCATGGTTTCCAGTAGCTGAGGGCCCAGAAGCACACTCCTTAGTTACTCTCAGTTCAGTTGCCCACAGTTCCATGAAAGCATGTCCTATGGTTATTAATTTTGGTGACTTTGCATTGGCAGAGGGCCTTAAGCTCAGACTTAGCCTTACTTTTTTATTCCTGCCTAGTTACTCTTTGAGAAAGGAGGCAAGCAATAAAGTCCTCCAAAGATCAAAGGCATTGTTTAGAACTAAGAGCAAAAAGTCACAACAATCTGAAAAAGAAGTTTCTACTTGTGAGTAAAATGGCATATTGATCACCTAAAGAAGACAGCCACTCCATAACAGAGAATTCAGCCTCATAGCTCTGCTGTTAACCTCTGTCTCCCTAAGACAGGCTTGTGACCAATGGTGCTGTGATTACCAATGTTCAGTGTAGCATGATCGGCTACTGTCAGCTCTCATGTGCAGCCAGGCAAAGAATACAAAACAATTCTTGTTCATAGTTTAATGAAACCCAGTTCCGAAGGGACTTTTTGTTGTATTTTTTTTCCAATTTGTTCTCACCTAGGTTTTTGAATTTGCAAGATTATAAAACTTGTCCAACTGATTACTTTTCTGAAGAGCCATCGACTCTACCCAGCTTCTTGGGTGCCTCTTGTCTTTTAAATAATTATACAAACAGGTGTTTTGAAGAGGAAACCATAGTTTTCTTACAGCTGAAAAGCCAACTTTCAGATTGCAAACTAGTACATGTTAAAATATGTCCTGTATTCCAGGTAAAATCATAATGCTGTTGTGATTCTTTTCCTTCATTTTGAAATGGAGAGGAACTCTATTTTACTTCTCAATATATCCTTCCCAGATGAATAGTGGTGTGTATAAGTGAAGTGATATGGTCTGTACCATGTAGCTTAGCAGAAAACTAGATATTGCATTGGGTTGTTGGCAATGGTTTTACACAGGTATGATGTCTCATTCATGTTACAGTGAAAAATCCATGGGTTCTCTTTTTAAATTTATTTTAAAATAATGTTGAACCTACAGAAAAGTCTCAAGAGTAATACAAAGAACTCCATATATATTCACTCAGATTCATCAATTATTTACATTTTGCCAAATTTCTTCTCCTTCTCCTCCTTCTCTTTCTTCCTTTTCTTCTTCTCCTTCTTCCTCTTCTTCTACTTTTTTCTCTTTATTTCTTTTTCTTTCTTCTTCCTTCTTCTTTCTCTGTCTCTCTCTCCCTATATATATTATATATATTATATTATATATTATATGTATTATATTATCTATTATATATATTATATTATATATTATATGTATTATATTATATATTATATATAATATATATTATATGTATTATATTATATATTATATATAATATTATATATTATATGTATTATATTGTATATTATATATTATATTATATATTATATATTATATTATATATTATATATTATATTAAATATTATATATATTATATTAAATATTATATTATATATTATATATTAAATATTATATATTATATTATATATATTATATATTATATTATATATTATATATTATATTATATATTATATATTATATTATATATTATATTACATATTATATTACATATTATATATATTATATATTATATTATATATTATATTATATATTATGTATATTATATCATATATTTTATTATATATTATATATTATATTATATATTACGTATATTATATCATATATTATATTATATATTATATATTATATTATATATTATATATTATATTATATATTATATAAATTATATTATATATTATATATAATATATTATATATTATATATTATATTATATATTATATATTATATTATATATTATATATTATATATTATATTATATATTATATATTATATATTATATTATATATTATATATTATATTATATATTATATATTATATATTATATTATATATTATATATTATATATTATATTATATATTATATATTATATATTATATTATATATTATATATTATATATTATATTATATATTATATATTATATTATATATTAGATTATATATTATATATTATATATTATATTATATATTAGATTACATATTATATATTATATCATATTGTATATTATATTATATATTATATATTATATATTATATATATTATATATTATATATTATATATATTATATATTATATATATTATTTATTATATATTATATATATTATATATTATATATTATATATTATATATTATATATTATATATATTATATATTATATTATATAATATATTACATATAATATATTATATATTATATAATATATATTATATATTATATATTATATGTAATATATTATATATTATATATTATATATTATATATAATGTCTAATATATTATATTATATATTATATATAATATATTATATAATATATATAATATATTATATTATATTATATATAATATATAATATATTATATATATTCTATATTATATATTATATTATATTATATATTATATATATTATATTATATTATATATATTATATATTATATATTATATTACATTATATATTATATATATTATATGTATACATTATATTTATATATATATATATATATATATATATATATATATATAACCTTACATGGCCAGAGTATTGGCTATGTATATACTTATATGTATAAAATTATGTTATATATGTGTATTATACTATCTTCTCTGAGTCACTTGAGAGTGAAATGTTAACATTATATACTTTTATTCCTGTACACTTCAGTGTATATTTTCTAAGAGTAGAGACATTCTCTTACATAACTATTTTGATCATTTATTGCTGTACAATAAATTAATCCAAAATTAATTGTGTAAAATAACAGCTAGTTTTTTTGCTTATGGAGTCCATGGATCAGGAATTTGGAGTGAGGACAGTTGAGATGGCTTTTCTCTACTTTATGCTGTCTGGAGCCTCAACTTGGAAGACTCAAACCTCAGAAGGTGTTTTAAACATACGGAATCTGGAGATATCGGAAACCTTCTTCATTCACATGCCTGCTGTCTGGATTTGGATGTGTCAAAATCTGGGCTAAGTTATACCTCTTGCCAGAACCTCTACATGTGGCGTCTTCATGTGTCTTTTGTTTTCTCATGGTGTGGTGACATCAGGGTCATTGAATTTCTATCATGGCAGTTCAAGGCATCAAGAGCAAATGTTTCTATAAATCAGGTGAAAGCTTCAAGGCCCTTTTTGACAGCTTCAGAAGTCACACAGTGTCACTTTTGCTGTACTCTATTAGTCAAAGCAGTAACAAGCCTGTCAAGATTCAAGGGGGAAGAGAATTACAGCCCACATCTCAATGGGAAGAGTAATAATTCACAGCCATCTTTGTAACCACTGAAATCAACAGCATAATTATAAAATCAATTAATTTAACTTTGATACAATACAGTCAGCTCCCAAGTTCTTCAGTCAGGCTGAGCAGGTCTGAATTCTGTCTCTGCCTCTTATGAGATATATGACATTTGGCAGGTAACTCTGGTTACCAAATCCTCAGGTTCTTCATCTCTAAATGAGGCCAATAACACCTATGTCTTTTAGAGTTGCTTCAAGGGCTAAATAACATAATTACTTGATGAGTCTGACATAAATAGTGGCTTAGTAAGCATTAGGTCTTCCTCCTCAGAGAAATAAACATGGTACTGAGTACTCAAAAGGCCTGTAATTGATTACGGTTATTTGAGAAGCTTTAGAGGTGACTGGCTTTCTGAGAAATAATGGAGAAATTCATTACAAAATTAAAATGTTGCCTTACTAAGTTCTATTTCTGAAGATTTTTCTTCCTTTTGTTTGATGCTAGATAAGTATCTTCAACCACCAGAGAGAATCCTTCAAATTTTTTTTTAATACAAATTATAGTCATTTTAAGAGAAAAACTTATGCTATTCATCTATCAACATCATTAAAGTACAAATCTCAAGAAAATGATTAATTTCTTTTTAAAATTTTTATCATTACCCCATTTATGTAGTTACGGATTTATTTATTTATGTTTTTTGTTTCCATCGGTTTTTGAGGAACAGGTGGTTTTGGTTACATGAATAAGTTCTTTAGTGGTGATTTCTGAGATTTTGGTGCATTCATCACCTGAGTAATATACACTGTACCCAATTTGTAGTCTTTTTATCCCTCACCCCCCTCCCACCTTTTCCCCCTGAGTCTCCAAAGTTCATTGCATCGGTCTTATGCCTTTGTGTCTTCATAGCTTAGTCTCCACTTTTAAGTGAGAACATACAATGTTTGGTTTTTCATTCCTGGGTTACTTCACTTAGAATAACAGTCTCCAACTCCATCCAGGTTGCTGTGAATGCCATTATTTCATTTCTTTTTATGGCTGAGTAGTGTTCCATGAGATATATATATATATCTCACAATTTCTTTATCCACTCGTTGATTGATGAGCATTTGGGCTGGCTCCATATTTTTGCAATTGCAAATTGTGCTGCTATAAACATGTGTGTGCAAGTATCTTTTTTGTATAATGACTTCCTTTCCTCTGGGTAGACACCTGGTAGTGGGATTGCTGGATCAAATGATAGTTCTACTTTTAGTTCTTTAAGGAATCTCCACACTGTTTTCCATAGCGGTTGTACTAATTTACATTCCCACCAGCGGTGTAGAAGTATTCCCTTTTCATCATATCCCTGCCAAAATCTATTATTTAAAAATTTTTAAATTATGGCCATTCTTGCAGGAGTAAGGTGGTATCGCATTGTGGTTTTGATTTGCATTTCCCTGATTATTACTGACGTTGAGCATTTTTTCATATGTTTGTTGGCTATTTATATCTTCTTTTGAGAATTGTCTATTCATGTCCTTAGCCCACGTTTTGATGGGATTGTTTGTTTTTTTCTTGCTAATTTGTTTGAGTTATTTGTAGATTATGGATATTAGTTCTTTGTCAGATGTATAGATTGTGAAGATTTTTCTCCTGCTCTGTGGGTTGTCTATTTACTCTGCTGACCATTCCTTTTGTGGCACAGAAGCTTTTTAGTTTAATTAAGTCCCATCTATTTATCTTTGTTTTTGTTGCATTTGCTTTTGGTTTCTTGGTCATGAAGTCTTTGCTTAAGCCAATGTCTAGGAGGGTTTTTCTAATGTTATTTTCTAGAGTTTTCATAGTTTCAAGTTTTAGATTTAAGTACTTGATCCATCTTGAGTTGATTTTTGTATGAGGTGAAAGATAAGGATCCAGTTCACTCTTCTACATGTGGCTTGACAATTATCCCAGCACCATTTGTTGAATAGAAAAGAACATGATTAATTTCTGAATCACCATATGTTTGGCTACAAGTAGCAGAAAACTCAACTCAAAAATCGCTTAAACAATGAAGAAGAAAATTTATTATTTTATAACAAAAAGACAAGAAGCGTGAACATTCCAGAGTTGGTTAATTCAGTAGCTCAGTGATTTCATCAATGGTCCAGTTCTTTCCACGTTTCTACTGAAACCTCCTCCATGTGTTGGACAGACCACAACTGGAAATTTCATGGTAATAAGAAGCCTGAAGCAGCTGCCAGCATCATATTGAGATATGGTAATATTCACAAAAAGAGATGATTTCTTCCTCCGAACATTGAAGAGTAAGAAAAATCCTTCTCAGAAGTCCTCCAGAAGAGGCTTCTCATCTCTCATTCGGTAGACTTGCCATGAATGTGTCTAATCCACATGGGAAGGGAAATGGGACCGCACTGACTGCCTTAAACCAATTGGAATTCACTTTTTGGGGCTGCGGTTGAGATTGGGACTAATATCTCCTGAAATATTGCCCATTGGGAGGCAGCTGAATGAGTTTTGGGAGAGATGGGGCAATAAATAGAACCTGCTACAAAATATATGAACTAGATTTTATGTTTTATTCAAGCATTAGAAATTGGAATATAAATATCAGCATAATTTGTAAATGCCTGAAGTTCTTTTTTTTTTTTCTGAGACAGAGTCTCGCTCTTCGCCCAGGCTGGAGTGCAGTGGCACGATCTCGGCTCACTGCAAGCTCCGCCTCCTGGGTTCACGCCATTCTCCTGCCTCAACCTCCCAAGTATCTGGGACTACAGGTGCCTGTCACCACGCCTGGCTAATTTTTTGTATTTTTAGTAGAGACGGGGTTTCACCGTGTTAGCCAGGATGGTCTCAATCTCCTGACCTCATGATCCACCAGCCTTGGCCTCCCAAAGTGCTGGAATTACAGGCGTGAGCCACCGCGCCCAGATCTGAAGTTTTTTATAATGCATTTTTGACAAGCAATTGGTTTGAAATATAATGAAGATGATTTGGTAATCAAGAAATATGAAGCAGGTTCAATCAACTTTGAAATGCTTTTAAAAATAATAAACAGTTCCAAGACACTACAAAGTTATTCAAATAATAACGTGTTTCTTAGGAAAGTGTTCACCTTTTTTTTTGATTTATGTTTCTTTTTAGTCCTAGCAAGTAAACTATATAGAAGGATTTATTTTGTCTTTGCAACTTTAATGTTTCCTATTCAATTTCCCTAGAAAATAATAGATACAATTCAGAATGTATGTTAAAACTAAACATTATCATTTTCCTCTTCTAATTGTAATTTGTTTATGAATTTTTCCACCCAAGTATATTAGTGATTATAGGCCATGTTCAAAGCAATGGCAATTCTTACTTATTAACTTGGTAATGCCTGGAGAAATGTGAAATTGTTCTGGAATGCAATTTGGGGCAGTGAAAGAGATCAGCTTTTAATGGCATCATGTCATTTGTTACATTATAGTTAATATCAGACACGTAGGCTAAGTAATGATATAAAAAAAAAAAACCATCCCCAAATATCAGTGGCATAAAACAAGAAAGGTTTGTTTTTTGCTCAAGCCACATACCCATAGAAATTCAATGGAGTATAATGGGCTCTGTTCCTATTAGTGACTCAGGAACTCAGGCTGATGAAGTCACTATCTCAAATGTGCCGTAGAGAAAGGGAAACTGGGGGAATCTTCATGCCAGCAATTAAATGCTTGACCGGGAAGCTCCACACATATATCTGCTCACACTTCATCAATTTATACCAATTGCATAGCACTCCTACCCGCAAGAGCCAGAAGTGTGATCCAACCTGGTTCCTGGGAGATGGAGAGCCACCAATATTGGTGAACAGAATTTTTGACTATTGCAGAGATGTACCAGTGTACGTCACTACATTTCAACAGAAGGGTAGACATGGCCTGACAATTAGTTTTCAGTTGTGATAAACAAAATGAAAATTATTCAGTTAGGGTACTTCTCTAGAAGCTGGCATTATTAGAAATACAGCTTCATGAAGGACAACAGCTTCTAGTCTCATGGCTTTGAACTGAAATGTTACCTTACCCTCATTTAAGGGTCATGTTTTAGTAAAACGGAGACTCTTGTAAATAGACGATGTCCTTGCCTATGTGACAGGGAGAGGGTGATAGCAAGCAAGTAATCCTTGGAGTATATTTCCAATTACTCCATCTAATTTCTTCCTCATTTACTATTCATGAGACTGCTGTCCACATTGCTTTGACATCATTGATTTTTATTTTTTTCCCCATTATGCTTTCATTTGCAAACATTGGTCCATGTCCATTTATCTGGCATACACGATGAATACTCTAAAAAGGACTCAAAACTTTTACTTCTGTTGTTGATACATGAGTACAGTGAACAACCACATTTTATCTGCTTCGTTTGATATGGATTCTGAATATTCCAGCTATTTCTCTCCCCTGAGCAATCCACCACGGGGTCCTTAATAAATCAGGTTTCAATAGCAAGATTGGCAGTAGAGGAAATGTATCATGTAATACAAAATAAAGTGTGAACTGCAGCCACTAGTCTCCATTGTTGTTGTTAATATTAATAATAATAACAATAAACAACACCCAAGTAGTAAATGCACCTCTCATTCTAGGCTCTCCAGTGGTAATTGTGATATATACAGATATTTTATATATATAGTATTTTTTTTACTGCACTCAATCCTCACAACAAATAGAGTGAGTTAACTAGTGTTATCCTCATCTTTCATGAGAGGAAACTGAGTCTTGGAGAGACTTGTCCAAATTTAAACAGCTACTAAGTGTTTCCAACTGCTATCAAACTTTGAAGATTAAGGCTTGATTTTATTAACTGTCTAGTTTTTAAAATGTATTCCTTTAAGACATTATCTGTACCTACAATCATTTCAACAGTAACTCATTGCTTTCTACTTTATGTAATACTGTTTTAAGTATACCTTTATAATCTCTTCATCATACTCTAAGTGCCTCTAAAACCTCTGCGTGATTATAGCCCTAACTCCTGGGACTTAGCAGGTAGTCAGTAAGTGTTTGTGAATGAATGAATGATGCATATGAGGTTCACGAGTTTCGCTGAAAGCTGCCAAACCTCCTCATGTGGTCAAGTTCAGACCAGGGAAATCTCTACTATATAAGCCATCAATGTGTCCATACAAGCAGAATTAACTATCTACCCTTCTCACCTATGCAGAAGAGAAAAAATTTTAAAATGACTTTTCATACACAACTATAAAAAATTGCATGCCAATTGAAGAAAATCTTGAAATACAGAAGGTATATAAATAAAAGTCACTCCAAATTCCAAGAGTAGATACTGTTTTCCCAATCATTGTTTTTAAAGCCATTTATATACACACAAAATTTTCATAGCTGTAATAATGTACAGTTTTGTAGTCTGGTCTTTCACTTTTTATTATGTCCCTTAATATCATTTTAAAAAGATGCTTGTTAGTGACCTCGTAATTTCCTTTATATTGAGGGGCCATAATTTATTATTGGACAGTTAGGGTCTGTCATTTTTTGCTATTATAAATAATGTTGTGATGAGCATCTCTATATAAATCTTTGTGAGCAAGACTTTCAGTGTGCCATCTGTTACTTGGAGTCCCTTGATTGGTGACACACACCTCTGTTAACTGATATTTGACACTTGGAACTGAAACTGTGCAGCTAGAACTTGTCAAGAAGACAAATAGGGTAGCAGTGGCCTGTCTTATGTTCATAAAATGGACTGGATACAACTATAATTTTGCAGGCTATTTGTTTGGTTAGAAGCTCAATGCCTCATTGATTCCACACATGATGTCCAAAAGAATGAAGGTGACTTTGGAGAGAGCCAGCCATTTAGAATCCAATTAATCAAGCTTCGGGGTAGTTTTGTACCCAACACCAATCAGAAACATCATGAACTGTCAGATTCCTGTTACTCAGAATTGGATTTTAGGAAGGAATGTGGTTTAGGGATAGCTTATAGGTGGTCTTTTGGAAATAACAGAGGAGCTCAATCTTTAAAACTACAAAGTGTAGATTGTAGGAGTTGAAGGCTTTGGTAGAAAGAGAAAAAACAGTAACATATTCTAAAATTTAGTGAGCTTTATTGAAGACTGCTCAAAAGAGGAAAACTTTGATTAAGCTTGATTGGCAGATAAACAGAGGACTGGAATTTTAAAATCATAGTCTTAGAATTGTTTTTGTGTCTTTGCTTCCAGGACATCAGAAATACATAACATGTCTATTCATAAAGTTCTTTAAGCTGGGGTCTCACTTATTTTGTCAATATATTGCAGAACCATCAACAATTCAAATCCATATTTAAAAAAGGCTGAATTGATTTCCAGTTACTTAAGCTGCAAACACGAAGACTTAGTATTCATCTCTAATAGCCAAAGAGATAAAGCTTTTACCTTTGTTTGGAATTTATTTAATCTTCGAGGACAGAATTGGAGATTGGAGGTCCAAATACCAGATATTTAATATGTTTCAGTTTTGTTCTTCACTTCATGTTGATAATTTTGTCACTAGCTCTTAACACTTATTGTGCTAAATTGCTATCTTAATATTAACATCAGAGTGTAAAAATTCAGCTGGCAAATATGCAAATCAGCCTAATGCAAACTTTAATGGATTAGTGCACTCAAAAAATTCTTTGAAACAAAGGTAGCTGAAGTGGTAAAAAGACCAACTAATCAAGAGCCCCATTACAGAATTTTCTGGGGTTTAAATACCCTCTAGAGGTTTCCATTGGTTACTTGGTGTATGCCCTATGGAAATAAAGAGGATGAAGTAAAGTTACAAAGTCATTTATTCCATGTACACGCTAGGTAAATGGAGAGGCTATTTCGTGTCATAACTGAAGCGTTTCCATTTGGTTTAGTTCTAGGAAGTCAGCGTAAATCATGAATTGGCCTTATGTTCCTTACCTCTAGACCCTACTCTCCTGCCTCATTTAGGGTGGGCCTAGTTTAACAAGATTAGCATCCTTATAAGACAATGGAAATTTGGGCAGATATTGACAGAAGGAAGACAACAAAGACAGCCACGTGGTGATGAAGGCAGAAACTGCAGTGATGCATCCATAAGCCAAGGAATGCCAAAAATTGCTGGCAAACACCAGAAGCTGGAAGAGGCAAGGAAGGATTATCTTCTACAGGTTTCAGAGGAAACATGGCCCTGCCAACATCTTGGTTTCAGATTTCTAGCCACCATAATTGTGAGACAAAATGTTTCTGTTTGCATGACTTTGTTATGGCAGCTCCAGCTTTCACTAGGGTCTACCAAATTCCATTCTCCTTAGCTCTGGCACAGATCAGACAGATTTCTGGTCACTTTCTGTTTTTTGAAAGTTGGTCCAGTTTAAGTCTCCAATCTCATATCTGATTTTCATTTCATCTCCTTCTTCCCTCCAGTGCCAGTGCTGGCCTTGCCTCTTCTCTGTGCTCCATAGGAGCCACCAAGTTTTCATTACTTCCCTGTGCCATGGGATGCAGATGGAGAAAAGGGCTGTATCCATCTTCTCCCTAGTCAGACTGCAACTATGAGAGAGGGGCAAGCCACTCTTGTAAGCATCCTGCCTTCAGCACTTGCTAGGCAGGAAGTGGTCTTAGCTCACGTAAGGGAGAACCGCCCCAGTGCAGATTCGCACCTCCCAGGTGCTAAGTGGCAGCTATAAGATTCCACAGCCTCCAGCAAGCTAGGGCAGCACCATATATCCATATTGTAGGTAACCCCACTATAACTGCCCAATGAGTTCATTTTGCCCACTGCCCAGAGAGAGCTGATTTATCAAGACAGGGGGATTGCAATAGAGAAGAAGCTTAATTCACACAGAGGCAGCTGAATGAAAGACCTGAGTTTTATTATTACTCAAATCAGTCTCTCTAAAACTTCAAAGGCTAGGATTTTTCAAAGATAGTTTGGGGGAAGAGGGAGGATGGCTAGGCAATGGGTACTTGCTGCTGATTGGTTGGGAGTGCAATTACAGGAGTGTGGGAAATGGTCCCCTTGTTTACTGAGTCACTTTTGGATGGGGCCACAGGAGCAGTTGGTGGATCCAGGTGGAGCCATTGGTCATCAGATGCAAAAAACCCAAAAAGACATCTCAAAAGGCCAATCTTAGGTTCTACAATAGTGATGTTATTTGCAGGAGTAACTGGTGGAAGTTGTACATCTTGTGCATCTGGAATAATGTGTGGATAATCATGTATGTCTACACCTTAGCAGAATTCAGGTTCCTGTCATCCTCCCAGTGTGGTGGTCTCTCATTAGCTTTACAAAGGCCGTTGAGTTTGGGGGAGGGGCTATTATCATTTAAACTATAAATTAAATGTCTCCCAAAGTTAGCTTGGCCCAAGCCCAGGAATAATTAAGAGTAGTTTGAAGGCTAAAGGCAAGATGGGGGTTGGTTAGATCAGATCTCTCTCACAGACATAATTTTCTCACTGTTACAATTTTAGCAAAGGTGGTTTCATCACACCCTACAACTAATTGTCTTGGGACTTTGGTCGCCTGGCTTCAGTGGACATTTTCAGCATCCTCCTCCTCCTCACCAAAGGGAGAGAATGGACTTAGGAGAAGAACGGGACTTCCGCTGTGAATGCCGCATTCCCGTGGCTGCAGATTCCCATGACTCCCTTCCCTACTCATCTAGTCCCATTTTATAGCCTGGAAAGTTGTAGAGCTGGCATGAGAGTTGGGTCAAACAGAGCCAATTCAATCCTAGGGAAAGTTTATTGATTTAATTGTTAGTGACTCTCCTTAGGATGTGGGAGTATTTAATACCTCTTTGCTCTCAGCTGATGTCTCAGGTGTGCTGAAGGCTTATGATGCTTACAGGAGTGGCCTGTACCACTTAGAGTGAGAAGGGAGTGGGGTGGTATGACTGGGAAATAGATGGGTTACTGACTCCTGGGAAAAGAAAAGGTCATGATAAATCTCTGTTACACCAGGAAAAAGTTTTTTTGTTTATAGGTGTTTTCATTCCCCATTCTCCTCCTTTAATATTATAATGTATGTTAGATTTTGCGGACATCCTATGATCAATGAGATGGAGGAGGAGCTGCATGTATAAGGTCTGGGGATGGGGTTGGCAGGTAGCTGTGGCTCACAGCCTCCTTCCAAGAGGTGGGGATCCCAGTGAGTTTTGCTGGAAGGGAATCTGCTTCCACTCACCTGCTTGGAGTTTGGCTATGGTTTTGAGATCAATTACTTAATCAGAGTTAGCTGTGTTATGACTCCATCTCTAAATTCGGTATGCTCAAAATGTGATGTCCTGATGATCATAAGCAGTACCACCTGGAATGCTGTTAGAAACACACATTCTCAGGCCCCACCCCAGAACTACTGAGTTAGAAACTGGGGTGGTTCCAGGCATCTATCTGAACACACACACCCTCTAGGTGATTCTAATGCACCCTAATATTTGAGAACTGCTGCTCCAAAGATGCCTCTCTTCTCCAATTCAAATTGACACCCTAGCCTCTCTAATAAACTGTTTTCTGCTTTGTATGGCCTAATAATAAGGTAAGATATGACTTACCTTAAAAAATTATTCCTTCAAAATTCTCTGACAATTTTCCATCCATCACACACTTCAGCCTAAAACTTTATGGTGCACTTTAGTTGAGGAAAAGGGAATCTCTTTTCTACTTTCTGAGAGACTAGAACTCCAGAAGTTTATTCTTAACAACTTTAAACAAGATAATTTCCACTGGAGCTCAATCATCCTTACAGTGATGTTTATTGTTATGGAATATTTCCTTGCATAAGATGATAATTAAGGATGAGACTCACCCTTCTGTGTTGTATTTTCTCCAAAACAATTATCACCATCAAACATGCTACATATTTTACCTGTTTATTTCATTTTTTGTGTGTCTACCCCTAAATGAATGTGTGCTTCATGAAGGCAAACGCTTTTGTCTGTTTTATTATCTGCCGAATTCTCAGGACTTTGGTCAGTACCTGACATCCTGTATACACACTCAAAAATTATTTGTTGAATGAAGATATGAAAATTGGGCTTCAAGAATGTGTTTCAGAGGTTCTGGAGATTTCTATTTATTAACTCATTGAAGAAAATCATGGGTTTTATTCTTATTTCTAATTGTGAGAATGCTTAATGTCGCAGGCTACATAAGGGCCTCAGAAGTCACATTATTTTTGTGCAACGTGAAGAGGAGAATTTACCAGACTGCTGTGGAAGTTGGTACCCAGGGGTATGCTACAGGGCGTCATGAGCTAGAACTGAATAAGACATGCCCAAACAGGAGAGTCAGGGGAGAATAATGATCTCAAACAGAAAATAATTTTTGTCAGTAACTTTGAGCATGCCAGTCTGCTGTTTGTGCAAGAATTCTCATTTGTAGGAGTTGGTTCTTCTGGATGGTAAATCTGTTAATTGTGCTAGGCCTAGCAGTAATTGTGCTAGGCCAAACACTTTCCAGGATGCAGTATTTCCATCTTCCTGTTTGCACATCTTATAGCTCCCACTTCACAGATGTTCAATGTTTTCTCACTTGTTGATGATCCCATTTTGACACAGTAGAGTTGGTTTCCACCCTTGAAGCACTGTGGGGGCAATAGGCAGACACATTTGGAAGTGGAGGCTGTAATGAGAGAGAGAGACAGTGTGACTCACCACAGTACATTAGGGTTTGGTTTTCTCTAAATCATCCCTAGGGTGGCGAGCTCCTTGATGGTGTTAAATTAAGTTTGGGCTAAAGCTTTCTCTAATGAATGAGAAAGCCAAAAAATAAAAATTAAAAACAAAACAAAACAAAAACAACAAAACAACCCACCAAAGGCAATGACCCCAAAGACCCAACTGTGATTGAATAGAAAGATCTGTATATAAGAGACTAGAGGGCACTAGTAAGCCAGTAAGCTTAAAGAGTTGGCCTATTTCTGGCACCTCCCCCTGTCTCACTGTCCACATCCAGTGAGGATTTGCACCATCTCTGGCACCTCCCTCTCACTCACTGCCTACATTCAATCAGGCACTAGTTCTATCAATCCATTTCTTCAATGTCTTCAGCCTGTCCTTTCTGTTTTTTTTTATTTTTATTTTTAACATTGGCATTGCCTAAGTACATTTATAGTTATCATTTGTAGAGCATGGACTGTGAAGTCACACAATACGCCAAGCACTTTACATGCTTTATTTTTTTGAACCCTTACAACAAACATATGAATAGGCTATCATACTAATTCTACAGAAGAGGAAACCGAGCTCAAAGAATGTAAGCCCTTTGCCCGTTGCCACACAATTAGTAAATGGTAGAAGCAGGATTTAAATAACACATGACTCACAGGCCTGAGCTCTTTAACATAACTCTATATCACATTTGTTTCTTTCTTTCTAGAATATTATTGGGTTATGCCTGGGGATCTGTATTTCTAATAGGCAGTTAAATTGAGTGATTCTCCTATGAGGCCTGCTTTTGGAATCAACAAAGCACTTCGTAATTCATTTAAGTCTTATGTTCATGAAATAGGTTTAAAACAATCATTTAAGGATAAAGTTACCAAAGCTGAGTATATCAAATTAATTTTGAACAAAGGTTTATAGGCTCATATATTCTACATGTATGTTTTAGTCAAAGGTCAAGGTCTTCCACAGTTTGGCCTCAACTTCCATTTTCGACATTATCTTTTTTACTTTCTCCATTTCAAGTAGATTAACTGTCTGTTTCCCCAACAAGACCCCAAAGATGCTCCAGTTTTTGTCCTTTCTCCTACATCATCTGCCTCTTTTGCCGGACTGATGTGCTCTTTCCTACTTCTCCCCACACGTCCAGTTTCTACAAGTCTTGCCTCCTCAGTGAAGCATTTCATAGCAACATAACCATATTCTGATCTTTTGATATTTTCTTTTCTTTTTTTTGAGACAGGGTCTTACTCTGTCTCCCAGGCTGGGGTGCAATGGCACAATCATGGCTCACTGCACCCTCAAACTCCTAGGCTCAAGAGATCCTCCCACCTTAGCCACTCAAGTAGCTGGGACTACAGGTGCACCCAACCATGATCAGCTAATCTATTACTCTTTGTAGAGACAGGGTCTCATTATGTTGCCCAGGCTAGTCTCAAACTTCTGAGCTCAACTGATCCTCCTGCCTTGGTGTCCCAAAGTGCTGGGAGTATAGGCGTGGACCACAATGTCTGACCAGATTTTCTCTTTTTTCTTTTTCTTAACTTTTATTTTAGTTTCAGGGATACATGTGTTAAGTTTGTTATATAGGTAAATTGCATGCCATAAGGGTTTGGTGTACAGATTATTTCATCACCCAGGTAATAAGCATAGTGCCTGATGGGTAGTTTTTTAATCCTCTCCCTCCTCCCACTCTCCACCCTCAAGTCTGCCCTGGTGTCTGTTATTTCTTTGTGTCCATATGTTCTTTGTTTAGCTCCTGCTTACAAGTAAGAACATGTGGTATTTGGTTTTCTGTTCTTGTATTAGTTTGCTTAGGATAATGGCTCCCAGCTTCATCCATGTTGCTGCAAAGGACATGATCTCATTGTTTTTTATGGCTGCATAGCATTCCATGATATATTTGTACCACATTTTCTTTATCCAGTTTATTGTTGTTGGGTATTTAGGTTGAGTCTATGCCTTTGCTAATGTAAATGGTGCTACAATAAAATACATGTGTATGTATCTCTATGATAGAATTATTTATATCCCTTTGGGTATATACCCAGTAATGGGATTGCTGGGTCAAATGGTAATTATGTTTTAAGTCCTTCAAGGAATTCTGTTTTAAGTTCTTTGAGGAATCGCCACACTGCTTTCCATGATGGTTGAACTAAAGCAGATCTTTTATTTAGCTAAATTTTAGTGGTGTAAACTTGTCAGTACCATATCTGACATTTTTGTATACATTCTTATTAGTTAGCTTTTCATATGTCTTTTCCCCAAGACGATGATAAGTGCTTTTTTGGAGAGCAGTGTGGCTCATCTGTCGTATCGGCTCTTAACAAGGCACTCAATTAATTCTTCTGGATCAACTGATTTGAAATTCTGAATTGTGGTGCAGGTATAAGTGTACAAAAAAGAAATTTATTTAATGGATCTGGAATAATTCATGTTGCCAAAATACCTGAGTCAGTGTGAGTATTAGCAATGAGGTCATGAATGAATAGCTTATTAGGCAGACATCAATTCTTTCCCATGTGTCTCAACCGATGGGGAAAAATAGGGAAAAGAAGTAGGGAGATACTCATATGCACCACATGCCTGGGCATCTTGCCCTTGATAGGAAACATTTTATGGAAAAGCATGCATTTCCTTACTATGCTCTCTGTCAACCAGCTAGAGAAGATTCTTGTTCATTGTTGGAAAGAATGTTCTTGTCCATTGTTGGAAGGGATGGAGTTTGGTGAAAGGCAGGGGACTATTCCACCTCTGGTTAGGACATCAGTTCCTTAGGTTTTTGGAAGGGCCACGTTCACTACCCTTTTAGTATGGATATAGCTTAAGTGTTCTTTGCCTAATTATTTTCAGAACTACCAGCACCAAAAGATCCTTCCCACCATCTCTACTAATTCATCCTTCAACACTCAGTTCTCACGCTTCTATGCTTAAGAAACCCTTCCAGACCAGAAGATATTTCTCTCTCTTAATGCTCTTATCACATCCTGACTTGCACTAAAGTGATTCATGTAATTATTGTCTAATGTTACTCCTCCAAAAATTTGAGGGGTAAAAAGGGTGCCTCATCTTAAAACCATCATCATGCCTTGAACAGTGACTTACACATTGGCTGCTAAATGGATGTTGGCTGAATAAATTTCCCCTTCCTGTTGGTTGGTGGTAGATATTTCTGAAATTCAGATAAAATATTTAATATCTATAAAATAGGCTTCTGGGGGATTTCATTCATGTTGTAACTTTTGAAAGGTGATCTTCATATTACTTTGAAGTTCTATTTTAAAGTTTTTTAAAATTTCTTTTTAGATAGAGAAAGAAAAGAGTAGCTAAGAGCACAATGTAATCAAGAACACAGTTTAATCAAAGTGACATTCAATTGAACTGAAAATTACTAATATTCCAACTTCCCATGAGTGGCCTGGGTATAAAGTACATTTTTAGCTTTCTCCGTCTTCATAAATGCTATCATTTGTATATTGATACTTTTCTATAGTGCTAATCCAAACAGAACCCTCTGTGACATTTACTTTTGCTCACCAATTAAAGAAAGCTAGCAGAGAAAGATCATATCTTTAGAGGAAAAAAATGCTTTGAGTTTCCTGATTGTGTGCAGAACCAAAAAATATTTTAAATTGCCTAAATATATCCTCTTTTAAGAGATGTTCATGTGTTAGTTTGACTACCCAAAGCATTCTGTTAATTTCACAGTTTTTAGTACTTTTTTTAAAAACAAACTTAGACTTCTCAAGTATGTGAGGATTTAGATATGTGTACAGCAAAGGGGTAATAATAAAGACAGATATTTTAATAAAATTGTAAACTGTTATTTTTCACTCAGGCAGATTTGAAAAAAAATAATTTGTGGGAAGATAGCAAAAAAAATTATTTCCAATAGAAGAGTTCTCTGAAGACTGCTTCTGTATGATAAATAAGGAAGAATGGAAGGTAACACTAAATACAGCCCCAAATGCCTGACCTATCTATTACAGTGTAGTCAGGGAACAGTTCTTACCTTCCCTGCTGACCAAATTTTATTTTCTCTATGTATTTTTGACAATAATGTTCTTACACTACATTTCTTAGATAAAAAGTTTATATTTAAAATAAAAATGATGTTGTATAATATTTTCAGCTCTTTTCTGTCACAAATTATTGTTTGCAAGAGATGTCAGTTGAATAATGGTGTTGATCAAGAATCAAAAAAAATGAATAGTAGAGTTTTTGTCTAAAAAGTTATTTAATAGCGATTAGAATTAGGCAACGTGCATATTAGGCCCAGTTTTCTGTATCTTATACGGAATTGCCTTGTTTAGACATGGCACGAAGTTTGAAAACCCCAGATACTGGCGTCCTGAGTTGTCACCATAAGATGCCAGTTATGTCCACCCTCTGTCATGTTTCAATCTTGTGGCCTGTCAAGGGAGCTGAAGCTTGATGATCAACTTTAAGTGGATCAGGAAAGACCTGGTTTTGAGTAAGAAGACCTCTCCCCTTTCCAGGACTGAGCTGAAGAACACTGGGCAACAAAGTCAAAAGAGAGTCAGGAGGAACAATATGGTTTTTGTCTTTCTTTTTGCAAAAGTAAGGTGGTTTCAGCAAAGATTCCTTTGCATACTTTATACCCCAATTTAAGATAATTTTTTTTGGAAAATGTTCCACAAAGAAAATATCTCTAACTGTTTGGGTTCTGTTGTAATCTCCAATCCATCTTTTGAAAAAGATATAAAGCTTAGTTGGGCTATTTCAGGGTCAAACTTAATCTTGGAGCAAATATACTGCTGTGAAGTCCCTGCCTCGAAACAATTCACGAATGTAATGTCTATGGCCAGTAAATTTAGGGAAAATGGAAATAAAATGCTACTCCTTAAGTATTAAATTGATAGAGGTACAAAGGAGTGATAACTCCAAGGTTTGGTGAGAGTGTGGGAGAGCAGTCTTTATTATATGTTCTAGAGTGAAATATAATATGGCAAAAACATTTCTGGATAGGGAGCCAATATATTGTATCAAGAAAAAATAAATATTTAAAAATAATATTTACCTAGAAATGTCCCTTTCTAAGCTATATCTGAAGGATGCAATCTTAGATCACAGATTGATTTGTGATACATTTAGCTATGATGGCACTACTTATGATAGCAAAATACAGGAGAAAAAAATATAAATGCCTAACCAGAGATTGGTTAAATAAATCATAGAATACTGATATAGACTTTTGCAGACATTGAGAAATATGTGGCCGAATAATATATGTTGACATGAAAACAGTTCCATGACATAGTAAGTGAAAAACAGCAATATATAGAATAACATGTAGAGTATGATCCAATTTTATATTTTAAAAATTTGTAGTATATGCAGGGTCACTCCTGAGATGTTTGAGACCCAGGGGCAAATCTTTTTATGGGGTGCTTATCTATAAACAATTACAGTCACCCCAAATTAGAGTGTCAGCATCATACTGGATTTCTAATTTCAAGCAATCTTGAGCAAGAATACCCTGCTGGCTAGCAGGAGCAATTTGTTCACCAAGCTGTTTTCTGAGAATGAGGGTCTAGTTCTAGGCCAGAGATGACTCCACAGGCATGAGCCCCAGAGCTCTTTGGGGCATCTGGCTGACCCCATGCATGGTGGGGAAGAAAAGCAGTAGAGAGCTGGAAAGTGTAACAGTGCCTGGGTTCATGTGGGACACTGTCTGGGCTCAGGGTGTCCTGCTTGAATAGTATTGTCAGCCTTGGCTTGATCCAGGCACTGAAAGAAGACTTAAAGAAATTTCAGGAAGATGCTTTGGCGATGCAAAATCCAGTCCTACCTGGACAGCACTATTGGCCTCAGACAGTCCCAAACACCAGAAGGAAACTTAGACAATTCTGGTGAAGGCCCTCCAAAGCTGGGACTTGGAGAGATGCCTGAAACATGAGATCAGGACAGTTTCTCTTCCCACTGGGGCCTAAGGGTGGTACATATGCATAGAGAAAATATTGGCAAGATATGCACCCACATTACTACAGTAGTTATTTCTACTTGTGGGTGATTATAATTTTCCTTTCTGTTTAAATCATTTTATAAATTTTTTTTACAATGAAAAGGAATTATTTTTGATAATAAAGATAATAAAGGAATTATTTTGATTAAGGATAGGTTATTTTTAAGAAAGATGATATACAAGCTGAGATGAAGGTTAAGTGAGAGCATTTAGTATGGTGGAACTTACCTGAACATTTTTCCCAGTCGTAGCAGGTGTCATAGCCACAGGATTCTTTCTTTGTGCTGTTGGATGAAAGTCTTGCCCTTTCAAGACCCCATTCTAACTGGCGGCCGTCTTGGCAGGAACCAATATGTAGAAAATGGAGTTGCTGATTATTTAAACATTTCTCAGCCAGAAACTTACAAGCGGGTGAAGTAAAGTAATCGTTGGAGTCTGTGTCAAACACACAGAGATCTTCTGAATAATGGCTGCCCAAGAGAGGAAAGCAAGCATTTCCATATAAAGATCAGAAAAAAACAGGGGGCACGTAGCCAATGTAGTGTGCTCACTCACCAACCAGTTTTCTTTTGCCTGTTTTCCCCACCCCACTCCAAGCCCTGGGCTTGAGTGAGAGGAAAAGGAAGGTGTTGATATAACTGAGTTTAAAGTTTTTACATGTGCAGAAGTTAAGTCTTTATAACCAAAATGAGACTGTTTTAATAAACAGTCTCATTTTAAACAGGGAACTGGGCTGAGAGATAATTAAGAAACTTGCTACCCAATGGGGAAGGAGGAATTCAGCAGAGCACAGGAATATCAGTTACGTGGAAAATTCATTTATTTCATGTCTGTGCTTCAAAAAGCTCAGCTCTTCCATCAAGTTGGTTACACTAGACTGGTTTTCCCTATTTCCAGACACAGTCTGTAGGGTATCTCTTACCTACAGTCTTCTTCTGGATACATACAAATGCATTCAGATCCTGATTGTTTCTGTCCCGGCTGACAATGGCCTTTTAATTTTATTAGAGTATCTGAAACAAAGAAAAAAGAAGAAAAGAACAGTTCACAGCATGGATTCTAAGTGATAAGCTTGAATTCAGAGAAGAGGCAGTGGTAAAGGATTCATATTTATCTCTTGGAGTTAGAGCATTCATTTTGGCTTCTCTAAATACATTGTCATTAAATATTCCATCTGAAAGGTCCTTTCCAGTGCACATGAGGTGTCATTTTCCAAACTAAAATTGCTATTATGTTCAGATAACTAAAGAAAATGGAACTGTTGAAATTTTTGTTCATTTGTTTTTCAAATATTTATTGAGTATGCATGATATTCCCATCACTCTGTAAGGTTCTGGAGAGAGTAGATTGAGCATAAACTGATCCAGATCCTGTGCTCACTGAGCTTATAGTCTTGTGGGTGCAGACAGACATTAATCAAATGAGCACACTAATATAAATATAGAATTGTTGCCTTTCTTAGTGCTATTAAAGAGAAGCATATAATAAAAAATTGATGTAGCTAGAAAGATTAGAAAAGGTAAAATGAAGAAAGAAAAGTAAGGCTGTTCAATGCAGAGGAAACATAAGGTACGGAAAAGTTCAAATGGGAGGCAGTGGCTGGGCATAGTGGCTCACGCTTGTAATCCCAGCACTTTGGGAGGCTGAGGCGGGCAGATCACAAGGTCAGGAGTTTGAGACCAGCCTGGTCAATATGGTGAAACCCCATCTGTACTAAAAATACCAAAATTAGCGGGGCATGGTGGCGTGTGCCTGAAGTCCCAGCTACTCAGGAGGCTGAGGCAAAAGAGTCACTTGAACCCGGGAGACAGAGGTTGCGGTGAGCCGAGATTGTGCCACTGCACCCCAGCCTGGGCAACAGAGTGAGACTCCATCTAAAAAAAAAAAAGGGAGGCAGCATGTGAGTTTCCTGGAACTGAAAGAACCCAGTGTGGTTGAAATGCTGAAAAACAAGAGGATGGAACAAGATGTGGCCAGAAAGGTAGGTGTCTGGTAGGCTATGTGGGAGGCTAATAGGGTCTTTGAAGGGTTTTGCCTTCATTTTATAAATAGTAGACAGTCTCTGATGGGTTTTAAGCAGGGAGTGGTGTAACAACATCAGCCCTCGATTTTGAAAAAAAGAAATTAATTCTGGCTTCTGTGCAGAGAATGGATTTGAAGAGGCATGGTGGTCAATAGGGCTCCAGGGAGCTAATCTATGAGGTTATTGTGGTAGTTCAGGTGAAAGAGGATGATAATTTGGACCAAGGTTCCAGAGGTGGAAATGGAGAAAAGTGGATAAACTTGAGACACAGCTAGCAGGTAAAACAAGTGATATTACCTATTATGGGTAAGTTATGAGAGCTGTCAATTATATGATTCTTAGGTTTCTGATTTGCACAAGAGAATATACATTGGTGCCTTACCTGAAATAGAAAATATTAGAAAATGCTTAGTTTTAGGAAGGAAGGGTGATGAATTAAGAGTTCCTCTCTGTAGATGTTGAATTTATGGTATCTTTAAGACATCCAAACAACGTAGATATATAGGAATTTAGATATTCATGTCTAAATCTCAGTGGCGAAGTCTGTGCTAAAGATTTAAATCTGTTATTAGCCTATGGGGGAATCACTGAAGCTATGCATGTGGGTGAGATTCTTCAGGAGGAGAGTGCAGTGTGAGGCAAGGGGACAGATCCAAAACTTGGGAAACTCCAGTGATTAACATCCAAGCACTGGCAGGAGCCTACCAAAAATAGAGGGCAACAGCCAGAAATGTCGGAGCTAAACAAGAATATGAAGCCAAGGAAAGAACTTATGTGCAGAAGGTCAGCATTGCTGAAGGTTGCCGAGAGGCCAAAGAAGACAAGGAAAAAAAAAAGTCCATTAGATTTAGCAATATGGATGTGAATGGCTTGAAAGTCAGGTTTTCTTACAAGAATCAGTGGAGAAATGCAGCTCCTGAACATAGATATTAATCCCTGCATGACATTCTAGGCACTAGGACATTACGGTGGGAAAAAAAAAAGAAAGGAAAGATGGAAGGAAGAAGGTGGAGGAGAGGAGAGGAAAGGAGAGGAAAAAAGAAAGAGAAAACAGATGTTAATCAAATAATTATAATAACGGATTTATAATTAAGGGCTGAGACAAGTATTCTGAAGAAAGGGAACATGGTTTCAGGAGACCACATACCATAAAGACACCAATTGGGAAGATTAAGGAAGGATTCATAAGGAAATTACACTTGAACCAAGATGAGGAACTGAATAGCATGTCAGTGAGGGAGGGGGATGAAAATAGAGGGAGTGACACTGGGGGTGTATTTATGAAAGAGGGAACCTTGGTTTCTTTGTTCATGTTGAGGCCCACCTAGAGAACCTGGACCTGAAGCCGAACTCCTCAGTCTATTGAACGAAACACATTTTTTTGATCTGGATCTTACTATTCAGGCATCCCCAGAACCCAAATGACCTCGTGAGCAAGTTAATTGTCAAGGCAGGACTGCAGGCTCAGCTCACTCTTCCTCCTCTTAGCTTATCAAGTAGAAGGTTTGATAAGGAAAGGTGGCTCATGTTAGAAGCAAAAATAAAAATGTAAAAAATTCCTAGGTTTCTTATTCACAGTTGTTTTCATTTCCTTCTATTACCGCCATTCTATCTGGTGAAACTTGGCCTGGAACTCTCATGAACTTGGAGAGGTATCCTTCCGGTAAGGCTTTAGCAGTTATGGTTTACACTGTGGTGATATTGTTTACCTATGCCTCTTTGCCCTTTGTAATTCTACATTTAGGCCTGGGAGGAGTAGCAAGGTATACATTGTTTCCAGAAAGAATCAATTCAGCTTCCAAGTGGCACAGAGCCTTGCTCTATCACTACAGGTTTGAAATTGTTAATGATCTTATGCAAGGAATCTGCTCTTCCAATCAGCCTCACTTTGAAGCAGTGCTGGGACTCAGCTGCCCACATCTCCCAGCACAGGAGCAACAATACTCCACAGTCTGTAAAGTGCTCAGGGCAAGAGGATCCTCTGAAGGGCTAAGGGAGGAGTCCAGGTCTGGGAGGAAGGAAAAAAGTAACTATGTAGCATCTCACATCTTCATGAAGCAGAACTTTTTCACATTGAAAGAATTAATAATGTTTCCCTGCCTAAAAGTGTCTTTACCTCACAGTGTCGGGTTTTATTTATGATTGTCTTTCTCTTTCTGTGACTCCCCTTATTGGTCTTTCTGTCAATATTATTGGAGAGAAAGTATATGAAATGGGCTACGTATTTCCTTTATCTAGCTGTGGAACATTTCCTATTTCTCAGTTTGGATTATAATTTTAATTTCTAATCTAAGGGCACGTGTGTGCACACGCATACATATGCCCTTATTAGGATACTGCCAATGGTGTCTAAAAGATCCTGACTTTCTGAAGTCTATGGCTTCCACATACATTCATTCCACTGACACTTACGTTCCTTGTAATTTATTATTATGATCAGGAGTCTAGTGAAACCAAGACACAATACTTACCTGAAGTTCTCACTAATTTCCATGAGATCGCTTTACTGATAATTTTATGTAAGGTTATTCAAAAGGTTAACTTTCTCCCTTTCTTTCACACGTTATAAAAGCCCAGAAGAGAATAAAGGAGGCAGGATGGCAATGAGCTTAGGGAATTAGCAGAGCTATTGCATAGTTCCTGTTTGACCCACACTGTCTAAACTTGCATCTTTTTAAGCCTCTCAGTGCTTAAGAAATAGAATAGCTGTAGAGGCTATACTACCAATCTCAGGGTGCACCACCTTATCAGACCCCAGAACACTGAGCTGCTACTCACCTTTTTCACAGGTGAGAGAATTTGAAATGGGTGGTGTCCAGGAATTCCCCTGGCATGTGTACCTTGATGGCCCAGCAACAACAAAGCCTTTGGGGCAAGTTAGCTCAATGGATTCACCAATTCTATACAATCTCTGAAATGGTGTAATTGTCAGGACTTCCTGCACAACTGGCTTGATGCACTCTGTCCCTGCAAGAGAGCAACATTTCATATGTGTTTAGTGGAGCAGAATAAACAACAAATTTAGGCAAATTTTATGCAACCAAAGAGGTGATTTTGATGAGATTTACTGCATCTGTTCAGCTTTGGTGCCTCCTTTTGATCAGAAAACTTGGGGGATAAGAATCCTGGGCTTTCCCTCAGACCCTTCATTGAAAAATTCCCTTTAGTTTCATTATCTGAGGTTCCCTTGCTAAAGAACTGGCTCCAGACACATCCAACTTTTATGAAATCATTGGGACCTTTTCCTTTCAAGAAACACTTTCTTTTCTCTTATCCCTAGTGGATTTCTCCAAATGCAAGTTACCATGCTGTGACTGATGCAGAGTGATGGGCATTCTAATTGACACTGGTCTCAACTCTGCTTCATGGTCTCCCACAATAAGTCTTTGGAGTCCCATTCAAGTCTTATTTGAATCTTGTATTTTACTTTACTCTAGCACAGATATGTGCAGAGCCTAAAGCTCATTCACTGTTTCTCAGCAAAGAATGTGAACATGCGCCAAGAAGTAGTGTCTTGGTGAAAACTACATCTTACACAAAATCCCATCTTACACAAATTCCCATTTCTGATACATAAAGAGTGTAAATATCATCTTCTTGAGACTCAGCATTTTGCGTCAATTTGAACATTGGGCAAGGCAGATGTCTGTGGTTAGATACAGCTTGCAGACTTCCTGGATTTCTTTTGAAGTGCATACTTCACAGTCCTGTGTGTGTGACAGTAATAGGTAGGAGCAGGAACACTGAAATATGGAGATATCTGGAAATCCAATTTTAGCAAATGAGCCCTTCTATTTATTTTCTGCTTTACAAAATCTTTCACAAGAGTTACTAAAAACTAGTAAAATGTATTGATCTAAGGACGTGATTTTACTGTTTTTATATTGGGCACATTCATTCTGTAAAGTAGTCAAGCAAAATTGTTTGCCCAGTTCTCACGTTGGCATTCCACATCCCCTTGTCTCCAGGTCCCGTCTGGTAAGCATCTGAAGTACTGGTATCCAACAGTTTCAAAGCCAGTAAGGCATGAAATTTCAACATCTTCTCCAACCGAGTATAGTTTCTTTTCATTCTTAATTAAAGCAGAAACCAGAAATTATTAATACTATGAATAACACTCTCTAAACTCTTTAGGCTCACACTGATCCTTTCTATCCCTCACTTCTGGATCTACTCAGTCACCAAGTCCTCTCAATTTCTACTTCTAAAAACCTGTTAAAGTTCTCTGCTTCCTGTTGCCATCATTGTTTTTCTTCATGATATTTATTGTTTCTTACTAGGGCAACTTTATAACTGGTCACTCTTCTAATCCATCTCCCTAAATTGATTAGGGTTTTGTTTGTTTGTTTGTTTGTTTTTTTAACTTGAAAACTTGCTCCCCTGCTGGGAAAGGTGGCTCATGACTATAATCCCAACACTTTGAGAGGCTGAGGCAGGTGGATCACTTGAGTCCAGGAGTTCAAGACCAGCTGGGGCAACATGGCAAAACCCTGTCTCCACAAAAATACAAAAAATTAGCCAGAAGTGGTGGCATGGCCTGTGGTCCCAGCTACTTGGGAGGCTGAAGTTGGAGGATTGCTTGAGCCCGGAAGGTTGAGGCTGTGGTGAGCCATGATTGTTCCATTGGACTTCAGCGTGGGCAGCAGAGTGAAAGCCTGTCTCAAAACAAAAACCAGAAAACAAACAAACCAAAAAAACCCAAAACAAAAAAAAAAAAAGGAAGAAACCAAAAAATTTTATATATGGGATGTCCTACTATTGCTAGAATAGAAAAACCATATACTCAGCATGTAGTGACTATAAACTGAATAAATAATATAGCTTGCATATAAAGCAAACATATGCAGTTGCTATTGTGACTGAGTGCAGATCATTTAAAAATGTTACTCAATTCCTAGTAACCCATTGGTCATTATATATTTTCCCAATTAATGGATTGTACAACTACCATCATGTTGCTGGGGGGTGGGGGTGGTTCACTACAATTTTCAAGGTAAAGTGGGTCTTACACGTCTTGGTTTGGAATATTTATATTAACTTACTTTACCACCCTCACCTCCTGCCATTTCCTCCCATAAAACCTATGCTCTAGCAAAACAAAACCCTGCCATTCTTTGAACATAAACTTCTTTTTCATGCCTCCATGTCTCCACTTGGCTGTTTCTTGTATCCTCAACACCTTCTCTCTTCCCTTCTCTCAAGACCCAGCTCGAATAGAACATCCTTTGCAAAAATCTTTGATTTCCCTAGTATCATGAGGTACAACGTCCTTTCAGTTCCGAGGGTAACTCATGCAAAGCTCTATTTTTACAGTCTTTATCACGTTTATCAGCCCCATCCCTGATCCTTTAGTGGCAACTCTGCAACCAGATCTCTGTCTCATAAATCTTTACACAGGCCTTAATTCTTTGCTGAAAGAATACAAAACATTATCCTTCTTAAGGAGCTAGTAATGCAATACAATTTTCCTTTACTGAGAGGGGCGAGAGTACCAAGAATTGACTAAGCAGTTGTTCTCTGAGAATTGAAGTTGGGAACTTTGAGAGCGGTGAAAGCTTAATTGTCAGCTTATGTTGTTACTTAGCCATATCGTTCAGCTTGTCTCCTAGAAGATTCTTAATTTTCTGGACACAAAACTACCATCCTACTGTTGGTTACTACTGATATGGCTTTGTTTCCAAGGGAAATGGATTAACGATTTGGATGTTTTATTCAAAGGCTGCACATTTTTTCTTGCATTTCTTCTGAAATAAATTATTGCCTTAAACTTTTGTTTGTATTTCTTGTTTCTTTTGAATCTGTAACATAAGTGTATGTTGCAATAATCAAACTTAGGGAAGTACATCTAGTAGACTGACTAAACAAAAAACCTTGCCAAAAGTCCCTGTCACTTGCCTACAGAGGTTGGACTTGTCTGTTACTCATTAAATAAATATACTTGTGTGCAATAACATCATTGCTCTAGCCTGGAAATAGGCATATCTGCCTCTATTTGAATCTATACAAGGGGCATTTTGCCACTAGAAATTCCAGAAGGTGCTTATTAGGAAAAAATAAAATTTTATTAAAATTGAGTAAAAACTATTGCCAGACAAGAGACCAAGCCTTTAGTAAAGAGCAAAATAAAATAAGAAATGAATTTATCCATGAAAATGGGAATATATAATCTAACCTTATAAAATGAGTTAGAAGAATAATGCATCACTGTTGAAAGCCTTCATGTGTTTTTAAAATGAGAATGTCAATAATTTTAATGGTCTTTGTATGCAGCCGGAACAAATAGATTAAAAGTTATTTTGGTATCTGGACCTGCCAATATGTGATTTTAAGGATAACGCTCTAGGGCAGGGGCCAGCAAGCTTTTTCTATAAGTGGCCTAGATAGTCATATGTCGGCCATATGACGTCTGTTGAAATTACTCACCTCTGCCATTATTGTATGAAAGTAGCCATAGACGATATGTAAACATATGAATGTGACTGTGTTCCAATAAAAATAAAACTTTATTTTTTTTTAAGTGGCAGGTCAAATTTGGCCTTTGGGCCATAGATTGATGGCTCTTGTTCAAGAGAATTGGTTCCCAAAGTGTGGCTCCTAAACCAGCAGCATCCGTATTACCTAGGAATGTATTAGCAATGGATATTTCTGTGCCCTTCCCAAAATCTTCTGGATCAGAAACTCGAGGAGTGAGACCCAATGATCTGTGTTTTAACAGGCCCTTTGGCGCATTGTTGAGTTTGAGAACCTATTTTCTAGAGTAAAGACTAATTAAAATTACCTTCCTCTGAAATATTTGCTCCCCATAAACTTTAAGGTATGGTCCATATGCATGGGCAGAAGATAAGTCAATGTGGAAGATACAATTAGCCCAGACTACACTCCATGAATAAAACTATTTGCTGGCCTTAGAGAATTGAGTATTATTGATCTTTTTCCAAAAGTGTGATACAGTTGGGAAAAGAATAATGTAAAGATATTACTAAGTTTAAGAAAGGTAAAATGAAATAGGGAGCATGCCTTCTGTGATCACTTTTAGATATCATGTATCACCTGAAAAAATTATGTCTAAGGGCATAGATCTGTCTGACAAAAAGTATTCAGCTTTTAAAAAAATCATAGAAACATATTGTGGCTTGGTAAAAAAAAAGTTGAAACTTAAAGGTATGTGAAAATGGTTTTGACTGCTTAAGAGTTCTACAGGTTTCTAACCTAATAAAACAATACAGAATAAACACCTCCATGATTATAGCCAGTCTAGTGTGTTTCTCTAAACATTCCTTAGGTAAGGGTATCAGTTTGCTCAGACTCTGAAATAGCCAGATCTTACTTGCAAATTCTCACAAGTCATACAATCCTATATTATACTGAAGTTCTATTATCTTTCCAAGAAACCCAAGCAATCTGCTATCCTTTAGTCTAACAACTGGCTATGAAGACATCTCTAGGAAATTCAAGATGGAAGAGTGGCAAAGGGTTTCTAAATATTATTTTGTACTTTTAAAGTCAACAGGAGATTATTCGAATAGGAAATCAGTAACTCCAATTAAGACAAGCTATACTTTTCGAGGTTTTTAAAACTACAAACCAAAAGTGAGGTTTAGGATGCTGACCCGGATAAATCCATTTTCTGGAGGAATTGGCTGAGGACACCCGGAATCTGCTTCTATCTCAGGAAGATCGATCTCTTTCATTTCTTCGTCATCATTGATACATGGTTGTCCACTAAAAGGGAAACATAAATATGCATATATATGTATGTATGTACACACATTTACATGTGTGTATATGCTTATGTGTATACATATGTACACATTGCATACATATATGTATTAAATAGAAAACATTACACACAGAACAAGGCACAGCAGTAGACCCAGTGGCTCATTAATATTCTGTGTTGGCATAGGTAAAGTTCTAATTATTGCTTTACTTAGCAGTAGACTAATAACCATTTGAACTCTCAATGTTATTGGGAGTTAGGGCAAAATGACCCATTCTTTTCCCTTACCCGGCCTTACTTGTTTTCCATGATTGAAAATGTGCAGTCTTCCTCTTGTCGCTTCTCCCCCTCACAGTGTTTCCCTCCTCGTTGGGGGGCAGGATTATTGCATTCTCGGGTTCTCGATCTCTTATAAGTAGCATCACAGGTGCTCCAGGAAGACCAACAACCCCAGTGTCCATCTACTGCATCTGGAACAAAGGAAGACTCACTCCCATGGATCATGGTGCAGCTGAATTCGGGTTTGGAAGCAAGGCCAACCTTGTTTCCTCACTTTTTAGCTGAGTAACTTCCTTTGTGGGATATGATAGGGTTCTTCTAAGGATTAAAAGAAATTACCTGTGCAAGGGGCCTGATACATTGCCTGATTTCCTTTTAGACTTTGTTCCCATAAGCCTAAATAAAATGGCAACAAATGGCAATCATTATGAATTATTTTCAACTGTTAACAAACCTCTGTATTCTTGGCTTTGGAGGCCTTTTAAAAATGTGCACTCATATATGTATAAACATAAACATCTTGTTAACAGAATGCATATTAAATTACATTTTTAAAGGTAGTAGGATACATTCTTACTCCCATGCCTTACCCTGTTTCTAAGGAGGATTTAAGATAACTATGAACATTACTTAGTCCTGTATGAAAACTTTGGTTGTGGCTTAATTTATTTTTTATTACAAAGCCATCCTCCTTCTATATTACAATACATAAGAGGCTTATAATATCAGAATCATATATTTTATTTGATGTTATGTTTGATTTTTTATGTTATGAGCATTGTACTTGTATTCTTGATATATAAATACATGTATAATATATTCATATTCCTTAGATAGATACTGGTGTTATCCTCATTTTATGGATGAACGGATTGAGGCATAGGGAAACTGGGTAACTTTCCCAAGGTCACATAGTTGGTAGGTTACAGCTGAGACTCACACTTTTTGCAGGTTTATCTTCCCTCTGAGCCTGTACAAGGTGGAGGCTGCTAATAGAAGTTTTGTTTCTTTTTAATTGACCAACTTAGAAAACTCTTTGGAGGGGAAAACTTATCTACCTCACAATAGATTCCTGATACTTACTGGATTTATAATCTGGAGACCGTCTCTCACAGTTCTCACCATAGGTGCCACTCTGACACACACACAGACATTCAGTCCCTGAGAGGGTGGGTCGGCCATTATTAGGGCATGGAGCACACTGGCAAGGATCGAACTTGGCTGCATACTCTTGGAAAGCTTTCCTGAGGTTGTTCCGTTTTGTCACTGCGCAGGGGATGTTTCTTACCAAGTCCACGATGGGGGCAAGCTAGGAGCAAATGGGAGAGAGGAGGTCCAGTCACATCCCCTTTGGTAATAGGTTGCCATTACTGCCCAGTTCTCATGAAATGAGAGGGAAAGCCTGAAAATTCTACACTTCAAAGGAATTATTGCAGAATATAGTATTGCACCTGTTTAACCAGTAGGCAAAAGCCTTCTACCTGTGGACAGGTGTGATGTATATGGCACTTACCTTCCCTACAATTTTACTGTGAAGGAAGCCACATGGGAGGTGTTGCTTACTTGGTTATATGTCATGTTATTTATTAAGTATTCTATGCATGCATCAAAGCACTGAGATAGGTGACCAAGAGTTAGGCAACTCTTTACTGCTCTGCTGAAACCTCATTAAATTTGATTCAAGCAGCAAAAAATTTAGAGAGGATAGGAGAAGCTTTCCATGTTGTTTTTTTCCAGGGACAGTTTTGGCTTTTGTTGGAGTTAGATGAGAAAATGTGGAGTGGGGGAAAATGAAGAAATAAACTTGCCAGTAGGGTGAATGGAAGAATTACAGTAACAAATAATAGGCTAATGATAAATCAGTGCTCATTTTATTAACATCATAAAACCTCAAAGAAATGACCATCTAGTGCAATATGACTTGCAAGTACCCGGAGGGGCAGCTGGGTCTCATTTTTCTCCCATAACTTGTAGAGCTCAATACATCTTCACGCTGCATGCAAATGACTCTATTTTCATAATGATTGAAATCTTTTATCTTCATTTAAATGAAATGAACATAACAGCTTCTTTGGAGGCCTTTTAAAAATACGGATATGTTTGGAGGAAAACAGGTTCTAAATGGCATATGGCTGATACATGGGTAAAGTATTCCATAAATAATAAATATCATCTTTTAATGTAATTACAACAAATACAAAACTGGTAAATTCAATCAATAGTAATAGAAACAGGAAGTCAAATGGATCTAAAATCTCAATTATCTCACAGAGCTACAAATGAAGACTTAGGAGTGTTCATCAAATAAGGAGTTGCAAGAAGAGCACAGAAACCAGATTTATTGTATACATGAAAAAATAAAAAGTACTACTCAAGGCAAGTTTGAGCATTTTTATTCACTAAGTTCCATTTCCTGGTGTTTCATGCATGCTAGGAATTCTAAATGCTGTACTGTTGAATGCTTGTTTGAATAGCAAAAGCATTAGACATGCAATTTAACATTTTAAAAAAGGTACATTGTGCATGAATACTAAAGAAAGGCATTTCTTTCATTGTCTGAGAAGAAAATGGAAAATAAATTGTGTGATGCGCAATTTGGGCTGCTAGAGAACTACTTCAGATCTCTTACCTGGAATAATTTTTACTCTTACCTCAAAGTCAATCACAGCAGGATTTTCCTTCACTGATTCTAACCACTCAGAAAATGTTTTCTCCTCCAGACCAGAGCTCCCTTTCTCCCATGCCAAAGCTGCTGCATATTCACTCCTTCCACCTCGAATCAGGGATATGGATTTCTCTGCTCCCTCTATAAATGAACCTGCAAGGTGTTTCAATAAAAATGCCCATTTAATTTTAGTGCAAATTTCTATTCTAAAAAAAAAAAAAGCCTATTTGTACAGAAGGGAGAAGTAGATGGTACAGTATGTAGCTCCATTAAGTAAGCTAAGTGAAAATGCAAGAGAACACTCCTCCTCCTTGTAGGGAGTTTAATAATACAAATAATAATAACAGTACTAACAGCAACCATTTATTAAGCATCTGGTAGATGCCAGGCACTTTACACACATCTTATATAATTCTCATGACAACCCTGAGAAGTAGGTATTATTATAAACATTGAAGCCGAAAGTAATTTGTCCTGGAACACATGGTTACTAAGAGACAGGACTAGGATGCAAATATAGCCCAGTCCTTGACTACTCTGTCCCTTACTTTTTAATGTCAACCGCCCTGCTTCTGATTTATGTTAGCATACATTTTGGGTGCCCAGAATAAGATAAGTCACATGGCTTCTGATAGCCAGTCAATTGACTGTCATGGTGAAACTTCCAATTACAGAGAAAAAAGGATGGAATGATTTTATATTTAAAGACAGAGGTGAAAGCACAACTAACACAGAAAAAAAACCCATCAGTTTAAGAGTTGGCATAATGTTTCTTTAGACACAATGACATTTACTGTTAAAGTATATAGCACAATTCTTTTATACAAATTTCCATAACAATTTCCACTAACCAAATGGTAACTTTAACTAACAGGGATAGGGACTGAGTAATAAGGAATTGCCATAAGAAATAGTAGCAAATAAGAAGAAGGCTAGTGATATAAGTGATAGTTAGTGGCATTAATTTGGTGTCTATCGGTAAGAATTAGCTATGGAGAATTAGCTATGTCAAGTGCATAACAAAGCACAGGTATAAGGCGTAACAAAACAAAGGTATACAATGAAAATTTTAGAGGTTTTTGTATTTATTTTTCATAGAAAAGTAGAAGCCAAATTAGAGTTTGCCAATATATCATGTACAGACTGACAGTGGCTTTGTCATGTTATTTCATATTTAGATTGATACCATGTATTTCATAAATGGATTGACACTGGTAAGGGTTATCTGTGAGGGGCATGGGATCCTGAAGAAAGAGTAAGTCTGTTTACTGTTCCATTAGCTTACTCTTACAAGTGAACAAGTGCCTTAAAAAGATTCCAGAAAGAAAATGCAGATTGAATATAATGCCAATAATGCAAACAAAAGAAAAAAAAACTAGCAAAAGACAGAATGAATATTTCTACTTACACAATCTTCTCAGAAGCCGCATCATAAGATGAACACCAAAGCTGACCAAAAGCATGTCAAAAATTTCAAGAAACTTTTGTAATATATAGATTTATCAATGAATTGTTTTTTTGTTTGTTTGTTTTTTGTTTTTTGTTTTGAGACAGAGGTCTCGCTCTGCTGCCCAGGCTGGAATGCATTGGTGCGATCTTAGCTCACTGCAGCCTCTGCCTCCTGGGTTCAAGTGATTCTCCTGCCTCAGCCCCCCGAGTAGATGGGATTACAGGCATGTGCCACCAGGCCCAGCTAATTTTCATATTTTTAGTAGAGACGGGGTTTCACCACGTTGGCCAGGATGGTCTTGGTCTCCCAATCTTGTGATCTGCCCGCCTTGGCCTCCCAAAGTTCTGGGATTACAGGCATGAGCCACTGTGCCCGGCCTGAACTTTGTTTTTAAGTGTGTGCAGCCACTACTATGAGGAAGATAAAAGTTCTGTTTGTTTCATATATTCTATTTAAAAAACAATTTCCATTTTTTACATTTGCATATTTTAATGCACATTTTTGAATAATACATTTATACAATTCTTTAGTAAAAATATATGTATTAGTGATATATCCTCAAAAAATTTTAATGATATAATTACAGATTTGAGAAGTCTGAAGTCCAATGATTTAATTGAAATAGCTCAGGGTTAGAAATAGGCAAATCTATGTTCTTGTGTGTGTTTTGCTCTTCAATTTGTCTGTGTCTTTGACTTTAGGCGAATTGTCATCAATAAACATTTGTTGAGAATCTTCTATATGTCAGGCCCAGATAAATATAAAATATCAAGTTCAGAACTCACACTCTCAGTGAGTATATGGAATAGGTATATAAATATGCTAGCAAGACTATGGAGAAATAAACAAGGATGGAAAAGAAGAAAGGAAGGAAGGTAGAAAGGGGGGGGAGGGAGAGAGGGAGGGAAAATGGAAGAAAAGAAAGGAAATTAAAAAGACCAGTAAAATAGTTTTTGCTGAGTATTACTCAATGGTAAAAACAGTGAACAATTACTGACTTAGGAAAATGAAATAATTCTGTCATCTTTGGCAATTAGGAAGGATGGCGCTCTGAAGGAAGACTGACATGTTCCTGGAAGGAAAGGTGAGACCTATTAGGGAGATCATGGCCCTAATATTAGGGAGACAATGGCCTTCGAAGCCATGGGCACACCAAGGGCAAGGACCTGGAGTCAGGGCAGATGTGCCATGCTCTGGAGACAGCACATGTAGGCATCAGTTTGAGTTGAAGTGGAAGGTCCAGGGAGGGGGAAGAACAGCAGAACTGAGAGAGTCTGGATGTAAAGCCAAGGAAATTAGACTTCATTCTTCAGGTTTAGAAACAATTGCATTCCCTAGAAACAATGAAAGGTTTTGAGGTGGGGATTTAAAATGATTCAGGAATATTAGCAGTATTGTGTCATCTGGGTAGCAATGGGTAATTGAAAAACCAGTTTGGAGCCTATTGCAATGGTCTCTAACTTTGCAATGTCCTCTTGTTCCTACAGGCTGAAAACTGGGGTCCATATGTGATATTTTCTCATGTCAATTCCTCTACATTAACTCAGTTTCCTAAGTTGCCCTGATTCCAGTCTAGTATTTTCTTATATTTTAAGTAAATTTTTATACTGAAGTATAATATTGACACAGAAATGTACACAAATCATTAAGCATACAGCTCAATTAATTTGTAAAAAGTGAGCATCCCCATATAATCACTGCCCACGCCTAGAAATAGAACTCTAGCAACACCCAAAAGCCTCCTTCGTGCTTTTATCCAGTCATTATTCCATCCCCAAATGCAAACACCAATTGTATTATTATTGCTATAGATTAGCTTTGCATATTTTTAACTTTATATGTAAGGTTATAAAACATGTACTCTTTTGTGCCTGGTTTCTTTTGCTCAGTTTTATGTTTGCGGCATTCATCTATCTTGTTTGTAGTAGTAGTTAATTCATATCATAATTCGTTCATTTTACTCTTGATGGACATTTGAGTTGTATTCAATAAATGAATAATGCGGCTTTTCTTATTTTTGCTCCATGTTTGTGCATATTTTTGTTGGTGCATACCTATTAGTAGAGTTTCTAAGTCATAAATATGTGTGTGTGCATTTATGTTTCACTTTAGTAGATATTGCCAAATAGTTTCCAAAATGGTATTACCAATTTATACTCCTACCAGCAGTGTATGGCAGGTTGTGAAGTTCTACCGCCAATACTTGTTAATTTAAATTTTTTCTCCATTTGCATGAGGTGGTATTTTATGGTTTTAATTTTATCCTTTTGATTCCCAGTTATCTTTATCATCTTTTCATGCTTATTGCTTTTAAAAATATGTTCTTTTGTGAAGTGCTTATTCTATGTTTTTGCTTATTTTACAATTTCAACTACAATTTTCCTATATTATATGTCTTTACTACATGTCACTTGTGCAACTACAAAATAATTATAGCAGACATGAATTGAATATTTAGTATAGCCTAGGTTTTATATGGATTGTTTATTTAATTCTCACAATAAGCATAAGTAAATACTATTATTATTTTTATTTTACTTAGAAGAAGAAAGATTAAACTCTTGATGTTGATTACATAGCCAATCAACAGTGGAGCCAACACTTGAATATAGTCTAGCCTGAAAATTTAGTCGATATGCAATGAACTTAATACATCACAGCAGGAAATAATTTCTATAAATAACATTTTACTTTCCTACTTAATAATTTTTACTGCTTTCCCACTGAATCAATCCAGTAAAATGTTCTGCTCAATAGTAAGTCTGTGAATTTCTTGGCAAGATATTTTAGGGGAAAACTGCATAGTATATCAGCTTCTTAAAAATTTACAATGTTCTTTTTAATTTTAAAAGCTGAAAATTTCTCTTAAACACTGTTACACTCAAAGTTTTTCAATTTAAAGATGGAACTCCCTTTTCACATGCAGCACCTATTAACATTCTGTAGATCATATGTGGGATAGTGACAATATTTAATAGTATTAAGTCTAATTTTTTTAGTAAGACACACAAGCCCTGTTTTATATGGACCAAACCTACCTTCTCAGTTTTATTTCACAAATTTATGCTCAAGCTAAATAGAAATACTCATTTATTCATTTACACATTCATTCTTTTCCTCTCTATGCCTCTGTTTCCTCATCTATAAAATGGGGGTAATAATTGTACCAGTCTCATGGGGTTGTTGTGAGAATTAGAAGTTAACACACACAGAACACTTAGGACAGTGCCTGGAGCATAGCAAGAGTTCAATAAATGTTAATTACCCATTCATTTATTCTTTCAAGCATTCATGTGTTCAATGAGCACATCTATTAAACATTTATAATGTGCTAAACATGGTACGAAGTATTGAGGACATAAAGACCATGTCACTGTCCTGAATTTGCATACTGTGGAGGAAACAGAAAGTAAACATAATACAGTGTGATCAGAGCTATGATGTTGTGAACGCAGGTTGCAGTGAGTACGTCTAGGAGGGCACCTAACCTTAATTATGAACAACAATAGAGATGGTAATCAGGTAAGGCTTCTTGGACTGTCTGCTAAAAATTACAATTTCAAGATTTTGTTACTTCAAAATAGCTATTACATCTTTAGCATATTAAACACTTAAGCAATGCAGAAAAACACAATAATTATTCCCCTTGTTGTTTAGTCTTAGTTTTATACAGTAAATGAATCCAGTTCTCATTGCTTCATCTTTGCTCACTGTTTCTTTACTCCTGGGCTCTATACTTATCTGTTGGATTAATGTTTTAATATTAATTTTTATGTGTTTTTATATTTTCTTTATCTCTATTATTTTTCTCATAATTGAAGCTGAATCATGGGCTTTCTATATATACAGCCTCAGGCTGGAGAGAGTCAAGAGAGAAAAAGAGTAAAATGTTGTCTTTTGAGATCTCAAGTATACTTTTATAAATCTAGCAAAAATCACAGATTTGAAGGCTAGGGTTTTTAATGTCAAGGGCCAGGCTCTTGAGAGAGAAAAAGAATTCTTGAGTTCTTAATGCTTGAGCTAAAATATCAAGAGCCAAACATTTTAGGATTCAGAATCATAGAATTTACAACATCAACCACAGAATGATAAAAAATGTATACAATAGCCATTTTCCTTCTCAAAAGTAGAAAAGATTTTGAGCAGCTGGGAGAATGGGGGAATACTGGACATGTGGTAAATAAAATATAGACTTGATGGATTCCTTAGTGCAGGCCTAAGATTCTACCACTTTGGGGAAAATCTTGGAAATAATAGTTTGACAAGTAGAAGTTTGATAGAAGCTCATAAGAGGCTCTTCAATAAGTTAATGGAAAATGTGTATTATGAAAAAAACAATGCATAGCTTTCAAATTTTTTTGCACAAAAATAAACTCATACTAACTTGTCATAACATAGCTGAATAGGATCAAGTTTGAGGCACAAAAAGGGATAAGACATCAGTTTGAAAAGAGTCCCTATCAGAGCAACTTGAAATTTGCTAAAATAGAAGTAAGACCAAACATCAAATTTATGGTAAAGCTTGGGTGGAAGAAAGGTGAAATCACTGATGCCTTAGGAAAAGTTTATGGGGACAATACTTCAAGGCAATCAGCAGTTTACAGATTCATAACTCGTTGCAGGAAGGGAAGAAATGAAATAATGTTGAAGAGAAAACTCCTAGCAGTAGACCATCTACATGAATTTGTGAGGAAAAAATTTACCTTATTCCTGCCCTAATTGAAGAGGACTGATGATTAACAGTGGGAACAAGAGCCAACACTGTAGAAATCTTAATTAGTTCAGTTTACACAATCATAACTGAAAAATTAAAGATGAGCAAACTTTCCACTCAATAGCTGCCAAAACTATTGTGTCCAGATCAGCTGCAGACAAGAGCAGAGCTTTCCCTGGCAGAGACACAACAAAAAAAGAGAATTTTAGACCAATATCCTTGATGAACATTGAAGCAAAAATCCTCAATAAAATACTGGCAAACAGAATCCAGCAGCACATCAAAAAGCTTATCCACCATGATCAAGTGGGCTTCATCCCTGGGATGCAAGGCTGGTTCAATATACGCAAATCAATAAATGTAATCCAGCATATAAACAGAACCAAAGACAAAAACCACATGATTATCTCAATAGATGCAGAAAAGGCCTTTGACAAAATTCAACAACACTTCATGCTAAAAACTCTCAATAAATTAGGTATTGATGGGACGTATCTCAAAATAATAAGAGCTATTTATGACAAACCCACAGCCAATATCATACTGAATGGGCAAAAACTGGAAGCATTCCCTTTGAAAACTGGCACAAGACAGGGATGCCCTCTCTCACCACTTCTATTCAACATAGCGTTGGAAGTTCTGGCCAGGGCAATTAGGCAGGCGAAGGAAATCAAGGGTATTCAAGTAGGAAAAGAGGAAGTCAAATTGTCCCTGTTTGCAGATGACATGATAGTATATCTAGAAAACCCCATTGTCTCAGCCCAAAATCTCCTTAAGCTGATAAGCAACTTCAGCAAAGTCTCAGGATACAAAATCAATGTACAAAAATCACAAGCATTCTTATACATCAATAACAGACAAACAGAGAGCCAAATCATGAGTGAACTCCCATTCACAATTGCTTCAAAGAGAATAAAATACCTAGGAATCCAACTTACAAGGGATGTGAAGGACCTCTTCAAGGAGAACTACAAACCACTGCTCAAGAAAATAAAAGAGGATACAAACAAATGGAAGAACATTCCATGCTCATGGGTAGGAAGAATCAATATCATGAAAATGGCCATGCTGCCCAAGGTAATTTACAGATTCAATGCCATCCCCATCAAGTTACCAATGACTTTCTTCACAGAATTGGAAAAAACTACTTTAAAGTTCATATGGAACCAAAAAAGAGCCCGCATCACCAAGTCAATCCTAAGCCAAAAGAACAAAGCTGGAGGCATCACACTACCTGACTTCAAACTATACTACAAGGCTACAGTAACCAAAACAGCATGGTACTGGTACCAAAACAGAGATATAGATCAATGGAACAGAACAGAGCCCTCAGAAATAATGCCACATATCTACAACTATCTGATCTTTGACAAACCTGACAAAAACAAGCAATGGGGAAAGGATTCCCTATTTAATAAATGGTGCTGGGAAAACTGGCTAGCCATATGTAGAAAGCTGAAACTGGATCCCTTCCTTACACCTTATACAAAAATCAATTCAAGATGGATTAAAGACTTAAATGTTAGACCTAAAACCATAAAAACCCTAGAAGAAAACCTAGGCATTACCATTCAGGACATAGGCATGGGCAAGGACTTCATGTCTAAAACACCAAAAGCAATGGCAACAAAAGCCAAAATTGACAAATGGGATCTAATTAAACTAAAGAGCTTCTGCACAGCAAAGGAAACTACCATCAGAGTGAACAGGCAACCTACAAAATGGGAGAAAATTTTTGCAACCTACTCATCTGACAAAGGGCTAATATCCAGAATCTACAATGAACTCCAACAAATTTACAAGAAAAAAACAAACAACCCCATCAAAAAGTGGGCGAAGGACATGAACAGACACTTCTCAAAAGAAGACATTTATGCAGCCAAAAAACACATGAAAAAATGCTCACCATCACTGGCCATCAGAGAAATGCAAATCAAAACCACAATGAGATACCATCTCACACCAGTTAGAATGGCAATCATTAAAAAGTCAGGAAACAACAGGTGCTGGAGAGGATGTGGAGAAATAGGAACACTTTTACACTGTTGGTGGGACTGTAAACTAGTTCAACCCTTGTGGAAGTCAGTGTGGCGATTCCTCAGGGATCTAGAACTAGAAATTCCATTCGACCCAGCCATCCCATTACTGGGTATATACCCAAAGGACTATAAATCATGCTGCTATAAAGACACATGCACACGTATGTTTATTGCAGCATTATTCACAATAGCAAAGACTTGGAACCAACCCAAATGTCCAACAATGATAGACTGGATTAAGAAAATGTGGCACATATACACCATGGAATACTATGCAGCCATAAAAAATGATGAGTTCATGTCCTTTGTAGGGACATGGATGAAATTGGAAATCATCATTCTCAGTAAACTATCGCAAGAACAAAAAACCAAACACCGCATATTCTCACTCATAGGTGGGAATTGAACAATGAGAACACATGGTCACAGGAAGGGGAACATCACACTTCGGGGACTGTTGTGGGGTGGGGGGAGAGGAGAGGGATAGCATTGGGAGATATACCTAATGCTAGATGACGAGTTGGTGGGTGCAGCGCACCAGCATGGCACATGTATACATATGTAACTTACCTGCACGTTGCGCACATGTACCATAGAGCCTAAAGTATAATAATAATAATAATAATAATAATAATAATAAAAAGAAAAAAAAAGAGCAGAGCTTTCAATAAAAATTTTAAACATGTAGGATCAGATCCTGAAACACTTTTAAAAAAGAATTATACACAGGAGATGAAAAATGGATTTACTAGTATGGTCCTGAAGACAAAGCACAATTAAAGTAGTGGCTACCAAGAGGTGGAAGTGGGCCAGCCAAAGCAAAAATGGCCTAGTCAAGAGCAAAGGTCTTGGAAATAGTTTTGTGGGATGCTCGAGGCATTTTGCTTGTTGATTTTCTGGAGGGTCAAAGAATAATAACATCTTCTTATGAGAGTGTTTTGAGACAGCCAAACTTTTAGCAGAAAAATGCCCAGGAAAGCTTTACCAGAGACACCTTCTCTACTGTGACGATGCTCCTACTCATTCCTCGAATCAAACAAGGGCAATTTTTTAGATGAGAAATTATTAGATTATTAGATATTCACCTTACAGTCTTTCTTTGACTCCTTCTGACTTCTTTTTGTTTTCTAATCTTAAAAATGTCTTTAGAGGGCACTCTTTTTTTCAGTTATTAATGTGAAGAAGATTGCATTGACACAATTAAATTCCTAGGACCCTCAGTTCTTTATGGATGGACTAAATGGCTGGCATCATCACTAACAAATGTGTCTTGAACTTGATGAAGCTTATGTTGATAAATAAAGTTTATATTTTCTATTTTTATCTTTTACTTCCATTTCCCTGTGGACTTTTTGAAGTCCTCTCATGTACATTTAATCTTCTCAAGTAGTAGGATGGAAATGGCAAGCCTTGTAGAGAATTTTCTGTATCCAACATGGCACCCAGGCAAGTAGTTCCTTAGTAGTCTCAAGGCCCTCACATTTCACTGCGATGTATAGAAAACAGGCAGGGATTCCCTAAAGCCTGAAGAAGGTGAGGAAGTCTTGAGAAAGAGTGGTAGACAAAAAATGGCCTGGCCTTTTTGTGAGGAAAATTCAAAGGATATGGATCTAGTAACCAAAAGCCAAGACAGGACCATCAACATTGGCAATAGGTGCCAGTGCATGATTGTGAGAACCAGAGGAGGCAAATGACCTATCAAATGAGGCTAGCCAAGGCAAAGAGAAACATGCTAACAAAGGTCTCATTCTCCCTGTGACTCTAGGATACTATCTGACCACCCTTCCCCAACACATATGCATACGCATATGCATATGCATGTGCTTGCGTACACACACACACCCACACACACACAGGCACACACACACACGCACTCTTAAATTATCCCTGACAAGCAGCAAAGGAGAAAGGTGAGGGAATCCTGAGTTTGACTAAAAATTGAAAACTGAAACCCAAAACGGCTGGGTTACATTACACTGGCAATTTTATACTTTTTACCACTTAGAAGAAATAGGAATTTGAGAGTATATTAATTCATTCTTTCACTGCAATAAAGAACTACCTGAGACGGGGTAATTTATAAAGAAAAGAGGTTTAATTGGGTCACCGTTCCACAGGCTGTACAGGAAGCCTGGCAAGGGAGGCCTCAGGAAACTTGCAATCATGGCAGAAGGTGAAGAGGACGGAGTCACGTCCTACATGACTGGAGTAGTAGGAGGAGGGTGAAAGGGAAAGTGCTGCATACTTTTAAACAACCAGATCTCATAAGAACTCACTATCACTAGAACAGCAGGGAGGAAGTCTGCCCCAATGATCCAGTCACCTCCCACGAGACCCCTCCTCCAACATTGGGGATTACAATTCGAAATGAGATATGGGAGGGGATACAAATCCAAACTATATCAGAAAGCTACGTTAAGTTCCATGAAAATATCCTAGCTTTGAACATCTGAATTATTCCAATTGGTTTTTTATTCATCTCTTTGTTGCATGGATTTTATAGTTGAGTAGTTTTTTTCCAGTAGTACTTAATAATACATTTCTAGAATTTGTTTTGAAGTTGCATATTTGAACAATATTTCCAATGTATATAATCAAGAAAAAATTCTTCCTTTATTTCAGAGACATATTCTTATATAGCATTTTTTAAAAATACTGTTTTTCTATTTCATTTACTGGGATCTCTTTTTCACGGATACTAATTTTCACATATTAAATTACATTTGTCATTCCATTTCCATCAAATTTTCTTTAATAATATCTAAATGTTTTTCCATGTTGAGATTACTTGATATCTTTCTTGTATGTGATTAATTTTATTAATTTCATTTTTAAAGAATTATGTTTTGTCCTTGCATTGTATAATTTATTTATAATTATAATGATTATGTTTCTCAATGTTTGTTTTTGTACTTTAGCTTTGAAATCTGTTTTAATTAATTCTTGTATTTAATCTGTCTATCTCTGAGTTCTTGATTTGTTGAACTCATATTCTTATTAAATTATTCTACTACATGATAAACTGATATAGAATCTGTATTCATATTTTGGTTAATATTACCAGATTATTTGCTTTGCATGCTATATGCCTTTGTGCCCTCTTTTTCTTCTTTGCCATAATGACTGTGCAGTTGTCAAGCCAGTTCTTCTCATTTTGCTTATGCATAACACAGTCATGTGTATGTAGACCATCTACCTATTCTGATAGTATATTTAAAATTATCTATTTATTATTATAGTAAATATTATATTTTATTTGTTTCCTGTCTGTCTTCTCCATAAGAAAGTAAGCTTCAAATTTGGGAATGTCTGTGATTCTGCTTCCCTTTATTCTAAGTAGTCAAGCAAAATAAGGAAACAGAATTTTACAGAGAGGAAAGAGTTATTTATAATGGCAAGGCATAGGAGAGAGCATGACTTGTTTAGGAGGCTGCATAAAGTTTAGCTGTGCAGAGAAGGACAGGAACTTGTGCTTAAGGCCATGTGAAACCTGACGTGTTCCAAGTATGAAGGTTTCATGAATAAGATTTTCCATAGAGAAGATTCCTCTCATTAAAATGTGTAGAGTAGACTAGAATAAAAGAGACTACAACCAGGAAGACCACTTAGGGGGCTTCTGAGATAATCCAGGTTGGAAATACTGAATGGAAGGTTTGCCTTCCATGGAAGGTTTTATATCCATGGAAATAAAAAGAGGAAGAAAACTTGCAGAGACATTCAGGAGGTAGAATGAATTGTGCATGGTTACTTATTAGATATAGAAAGAGGGTAGAATCAGGGACAGCAGCCAGGTTTCTGGCTTGGCTGACTTAGTTGATGGTGATGCCATCATCAAGGCTGGGACTGCTGAAGGAGAGGAAAGGTGAAAGGAGCCAACCACTGCTGGTCACTCTGCAAGGCTCCTTATAAACATTATGTCACTTAGTCTTCACAACAGTCCTATTAGGCTATAAAGTAAAGGCTATGCTATTAGAGATGAGTGAGAACCAACAGCAGCAGGGAGAGAATACGTGAAGCATTGAAGCCTAGAGACTTTCTGGTAGAGATGTTTAGTGGACAGTAGGTGTCTGGAGTTCAGAAGGGATGTCTGGGTTGGGGATTGGGATAGAAAAGTGAAAGCCTATTGGGACTGGGGATTGGGACAGAAGAATGAAAGCAGTGGCTAAAATTGGGAAGGAGTAAGATCATTCTGCAAGACATAACTTGTATCTTCTTTTTTCAGTATTTTTTTGCCTGGATTTTCTTTCTCACTCTTTCCATTTGCCAAAGTCTTCAGCCATTTTTAATGCATGGCCCCAAAATAATTCTTTTCACAATATCTGATGTATTTCAATCCCAGGATTTTCTTCTGCCCATAGTCCTTTATAGCCTTTTAGAAACTATACCTCTCTTAGACCCTTGTCAGTCTGTATTTTTAATGGATGTTTATATGTTTCTTTACTTTGTAAGGTCCTGGTTCACAGTCATATGCACTTCACAATGCCTAATATTGAGTGCTGTCCATGAGCAAAATCAATAAATTATTCATTAAACAACCTAAGTACGAGATAAAGAAAACCTTAACAATTTCCTTTTTTAGGTAATGCTAATGATATTTTATTTGTATACCCTGTTCCAACACACAGGGTTCTAAGGCAGAGAAATGAAATAAATGAAAAGCTAAAAATAGCACAGTCACATCCAATATGGTCTGTAAATGACAGCCAGGCTCAGGGCACACTGGATAAGCTGCTAAGAGAGAGTACTGTTACCTTCATGTTTCTCTGACAGCTTGTTGGTGGTGCACCTATGTTCCACTTTTGTTTTCTTAGCAAATAAAACACGTTTCTTTGTTTCAATCCGGACACAGTGTTTGGCTTCTTCCTCGGTTAAACCTAGGAGATGAAGTACAAACAAAAACCACTGAGAACGCACCATTGACAATTCAAAGAGGAACATGATACTCTGGTCACTTTGGATCTATAGATACTTTATATTAGCCCCTCTCTTCCCCAATCCCCATAAACTTAAGAGACAGCTCAAGTTAGCTTTACCTATAGATTCAATCCTGCATGGGCCCAGAGATGGTCCTGAACAGAAGAGTCCCGTGAGTGCCCATCATCTCCCCTTTCAACACTGACCCTCAGAAGCACATATGAGCCATTGTGGCCCTTCCCATGGGGATGGTGATGTCCTGTCCCTGTTGCCTGCCACTTGTTGCCACTCAATACAATGGAGCTTTAAGCTTTCCCTTTCTATTGGCCACTGCACTGTGTAGCCCTGCAAATCAAAAGATTATGACGTGCTCTGATCTGTTCTCTACTCTAAGACCTACTTTCTGGGCCACTGCTGATTCTGTGAGACCTGAGTCCACTTCAGTTGCTTCCCTGTTTGTCACCTAAAATGCAAATCTTCTTGGCCATGCTTTCTCCCTGAACACTCATTCTCATACCTCTCTGGGCTTCTTCTCCTTAATTCACCTGCTCACTCAACCCCTACCTCCAAATCCTTTTTATTGTAATCTCAGAAATTCTGACTTCCTGACCTATGAATTATTTTCAAACTCCTCCTTGGCTATCCTATCTCTCCATGTTAATTCAAGCCTGTACTTGATACTGTTTCCACTGTCATCTCCAGCAGAAGTTCAAAAGGCCATATTCTCACCCCATTCATGTATGGGAATTGGGAATGATATCTTCCTAGTTTCTCACTGCTGCTTTCATTGGATGACTCCCCATGGTCTTATAACCTGCGAAAACCTTGATGCTCTGAGGCTCAGCCATCCGGTTTTAATACCTTTAGTCCTCATTATTCTCGTTTATCAAACTCTCTAGCATCATTTGTTGAAGATTTGGGCATCTGAACCACTTCAACCACAGTCCTGTAATCATTCTCAATGGCCTCAGAATCTGTGTGTTAGAGGAAGAGTGCAGGGAAACAGATCTAGTATTTTTGTAGGCTGAGTTAGTACTATCTGGGTAATTGAGGGAAATCAACATTTTCTTTTTCTTAACAGCTTCCCAAGGCACCTGACTCACTGCTGGAAACATCAAAACTAAAATCCAGGTCTTTTGATGTTTAGTTAAAATTTGCCTTGCAGAATACGAGCACATGAGAGGTAGAGCTGTTAATATAAGCCTCTTAAGCACCTAAAAGCAAAGTAGGTTATCAAATACTAGTATCTGGGGTTGCAGGTCATAATAGCAGGGATGGGTGTTTTTAGAGCTTGAGGTTCTGATTAGGTGTGATATTGAAATGGAAATCTGAAGGCATAGATCGCTGAGAAATGAGGCTGGGTAGATGTGAACTGGGCCTGTCTACCTCATTTTTTGTGACAGTTTTGAAGAGATGCATTGTTATTTGGGAGTAAAAAATTCTTGGTTTGAAGCCTTCATGTTTAGTTTGCATATTCAATCCTAACAAAAAGATGGTTGTTTCAGTCTGGTTGAATAAATATAATTCATTTTTCTTCTAGTAGGATTGATTTTATAAGTGGGTTAGTCAAATATTTAGGCCATACTACGAATGTAATGCGTTTATAGTGCGTGACTCCTTTTCTTAATCATTCTTTAGGCTCTTATTATTTATAAGTAATAATTAAATTGTATGTGTCCAGTTAATTAACTATAACATAATGAATTAACCATAAACTTAAATTCATTTTTGAGGGCTATAGATGAATCTTCAAAGATTTGAATGATGAATATTTTTTATGACATTGGTCATGCAGTGATTAAAATATCTGGACTTTATCAATGAATTTCTGTGCAACCCTTTTCTTCCCCGAAGTATGTCCAGTTTTTTGCTGCTGGACCTCTATCTACATGAACTAACAAGCTACTTGATACTGCAGTACCTCGTCTCTTAAACCTGAGTGTTCTTCTGCTGTGGGGCACAGGAATGAGTATTTCAGTAATGTCTTTAGCTACCCTGATGCGTAAAAGACAAAAGTGTTAGTTGAAAATTTCATATTAGTAAGTAGTGTGGTGAATAATTTTTAACCTCCAATTCAGTGTAGAAGATGACTTCCCAACAAAAGGAGTTTAAAATTATCCTCTTGCATATTATGATATTTTTATTGTTTGATGTTTTCACTGTGTTTATGAAACTCTTTTCACCTTGCATACTGAAGCAATGCCAACTTTTATTCAAGGTTTTAACTTGACTATGGGACATTGAACAATAGAGAATTAAATCAACACATGCTAATAAAAGGCAATTTAATTTTGTTTTCTTTTTCTTGAGGGAAAGAAAGTACTATGAAATATTCAAGTCATTTTTCAAAAATTAACAACAGGGGATATAATTCTTATTGAATAAAGCATAGCAAAAATTAAATCTATACTTTAGTTTCATGTTATGATGAGGTAAAAGGAGAGAGAATAGGAGGAGAGAAAAGGGAAGAGGCCAGAATATATATTTATCTAGAGAGTTGGGAAAGCCAGGTAAGTACATGAACTGGAGAATTTCATTTTCTTGAGAAGTCATTTCTGTCTGGGTGTGCTTCATTTTAACCACAATTAAAATTTTACAGATAAATTATCACATATAAACTTACTGAATATAAGAATATCGAATACATCTTACTGAGAGCTTGTTTGGAGGTTCTAGCAGGGGAGTGCAGCTACTCATATATCCTTGACCTAAGACCAGTCCTCCTCTATTGGAGGTGGTCATCCTCTTTGACTGAGCATGCAACTTCGGAGGGACACACATATAAAGTGGTGAGGGAGTAAGGGGACACCCACCTTGCCAGCCAGATCAGCCGAATCAACCCTGGCGATCAAAGAAGTGACAGATGTCACAGCTAGATTATCCTCACATCCAGAATACATCTTACTGAATATATATACACACATATGTATGCATATATAGACACACTGTCAATACATACATACAGTGTATGTACTGTGTGCGTGCATGTATATATGGATATGCATGGGTATTTATTTGGAATTTCCTATCACATCCCAAACTCCTTTTCTTTCCTTCATTATATGTAACTGTCAGTCTCTACCTCTGCAGAGAAAGAGATGGGCTGTGAGAAGGTTTCTGTAGGAAAGTATAACTCATTACTCTTCATTTTGGTTATGGGGCTTTAACTAACAGTTGATTAAAGATTCACCCAGTTCTTAACTGACCTGATCCCTAAGCATTTAGGGGCTCTGCTCTGAATGCATGAGGATTATACTCCTGAAGTGGGAAATTATTGTCTGGGCTATAGCAGAAGTGACCAGAATAATTTCATCTGAGGGTGAGACAAAACCAAGTCAAGAGCAGAGATTTCCCCTAATTACTTTTGCTCAGCATTAGTGTTGATACTGTTTGCAGTAGCAGAAGACATCAAATTCACATACAAGAGTTGCTCCAGTGGAAAGGATAACTGAAAGGAAACATAAAGCATGCAGGCAGTGTGGAAAGCCTACAATAACACAAATCTTTTGCATTCAGTTTCAGGTTTCATCGCCAGTAGGTGCTCATCTGGCCCACTCTATCTTAGTCGCTTGTCAAGTTTCTAACTTTTCTTTCATCATATGTTTCATCTTGGCTTTTAGTTAAAATTATTACAAGAAAAAATTGCTATTTAATTCATTATAAGGTATTGCTTTATGAAATTATATCCTATAAAAATGTTATTCATAAATTATCTTTTAGAATTTAGTGCCAGTACAAACTTTGTTTCCCTTGAGATATTGGCATGCATCTTCCTCTTTGGGTAACCACTACTGTGTAAGCTTATGATGTTCCCAGATGTTAGGAAATTTAGGGACAAATATGATGCCTAAAATCACAGTGGTTAAGCATACTTATTTTTCTTTATTTTTTGGTCCTAGTTTTCTATTTTTGTTTTATTTATTTGAATGTGTATGTTTTTTATCATTCTTCATATCATTTTGGAAATAAAGCAGGATCTAAATAAAGTCAAAGCAGAATAATTAAAATGATAGAGTAAGAGAAAAATGTATTGCATGCTATCATACCAGTTAAAAAGAGTAAGGACTGAAGAAAGTTACCTGAGTTCTTTAGTTCCTCACTGCTAAACTGATAGAGGAGGTCATACACGCCTCCCAGGGAGCCAGAGGTGAAGTAATGAGTCCCAAAGTCATCGAATATTCGGCTGTACAAAGCAGAGTTGTATTCTAGAGGCAGATGGTTAAGTGCTTTCAAAAAGATATCAGAAAGGTGCAGATCTTTAGCTTTCGTTGTGAAGTTTAAGACTTTCATCACTTTATGGATCCTAATGAAACTAGAATCCTAAATGGAAGAAAGAAGCATAAAGATGATTAAAGGTAATGAAAGTTTGAAGTACCAAGCATTTAAATGTCATCGATTTATCATTAGTTTCATTCCCACCATAGTATTACAATAATTCTCACTCTCTATTGCATGTTCTCACATACAAAATTATAATTTTCATTTTGCTTTCCAATACCAATGTCCAATGTGCAAAACAGATAAGATTATCTCAGTAATGTAAACTGTGTAATGGGGGCATGTGTTCTCTAAGAAAGAAGAAATCAGTGATCAAAAAAGTCATCTTTCTCTCCTGATTGCCAATCATGGCTGCATTTCTACTGAGTTTTTATTTAGAATATTTGCTAATGTGAATAATTGAAAAAGAATTGTGTGCATTTTGAACTGGAAGTTATGCAACTGAGATGGAGGTTATGCAAGTGAGATTCAAGTTACAGCTTTGTCATTCTGGAAAAAGCATTTCAATTCTCTAGACTTCAGTTGTCAAATGATAAGATGAGGGCTTGCACCTGGTAACATTTCACACCTCCTTTCAACTCCAAAATGCTGATTCTAAATTACTTAGCGGGTGAAATTAAGTAAAATTATTTATATTCTCTCTCCTCCACCCATATGCAGAAATATATGAGTTTTTTTTTGTTTACAAACTTATTTATTTATCATTTCTTTTTTATGTCAGGTTAATTGAGAATTAGCTGGTCGATATTATGCTTAAAATCTCATTTCCTCAGATTATCTTTTTACATAGCCACTGAGGTTTATAAGTGTATTTATGCACATTGCTTTAAAAGAATTTTATATACTTTATCTGATCTCTCAATTTTAACAAATTGTAGTAATAGTAACAGAGTAAGGACCATATTTTAGCAAAATAACTGTATTATAACTGTTAATTATTAACCATATTCCTGTTTGCTATAAGTATGGCACAAGATGACTGCTAACACAAAAGAAAAAAAATAATCCCAAGGATTGAAAAAGAATCAGCATTAATCTCCCTTCTGCCTTTCCTTTTCTCTGTCCCTCTCTTCCTTTATTCTACTTTCTGGACTTCTATACATTCATTGCCTACCTATCTGAGATGCTGTAGATACAGAAGTGAAGAAGGCAGACAAAGTTCATGCCTTTGTGGAACTTCCATTTTAGTAAGTGCTCATTAATTCTATTTTTAAGTTTAATACTTGAATTTTGTCAGAGAACCATAGTTTTCAAAAGTTGGAGAGCCCTTGTGCTTTTAATAAGAAGCACACTCACTCCCTGAGTATCTGAAGTGCCCGTTCTGGAAGGTTCAGTATTTCCAGGTTGCTTTAAGGTCTCAGTCATGGGAAATACAAGCTAAACTTTGGTAGCTCAACTTAGCACAATCACCTCCATGGTGTTCTACTTGCTGGTTCATGATACCTGAAACTGGCTATTTTAGATTAAAAAAATACATTACTATAGGTTATTAAACCACATATCTATTTCAACAATGTGTGAGGTGTTGCTTTATTTTAATAATATAGTTGTGGTTTCAGTTTTGTAAAGTATATCAGGAAAGTACTGAACCTGACTGAGTTATCTGGTATTTTGCTTGGAAACAGACTGTTAGTCCAACAAATGTCTAGTTTGATCTGTGATTGACGAAACAACTAAAGCTTTATACTCTACTGAAAGACTTGGATTGATTTTCAATTTTGTGGTATCTTGTTTTCTCTACTTGAAGACTAAGAGTATTCAGTAGTATTTTCTTTTTTCTTTTTCTTTCTTTGTTTCTTTTTTGTTTTTTTTTGCGAGATGGAGTCTAGCTCTGTCACCCAGGCTGGAGTGCAGTGGTGCCTTCTTGGCTCATTGCAACCTTTGCCTCCTGGGTTCAAGCGATTCTCCTGCCTCAGCCTCCCGAGTAGCTGGGACCACAGGCCCCCGCCACAATGCCTGGCAAATTTTTGTATTTTTAGTAGATACAGGGTTTCACCATGTTGGTGAGGCTGGCCTCAAACTCCTGACCTCAGGTGATCTGCCTACCTCAGTCCCCCAAAGTTCTGGGATTATAGGCATGAGCCACCGTGCCCAGCCTCATTTCCTTAGACTGAAATTCCTTAATTCTGTTCAGACCTAATCAAAGATGACAGTAATGATGTTGGATTGAACTATATGAGGCTAACAATTTTGTTGTTGTTGTTGTTGCTCTGTTGCCCAGGCTGGAGTACAGTAGTGTGATCTCGGCTCACTGCAACCTCCGCCTCCCGGGTTCAAGTGATTCTCCTGTCTCAGCCTCCTGAGTAGCTGGGATCACAGGCACACACTGCCACACCCGGCTAATTTTTTGTATTTTAGTAGAGATGAAGTTTCACCGTGTTGCCCAGGCTGGTCTGGAATTTCTGAGCTCAGGCAATCCGCCCGCCTTGGCCTCCCAAAGTGCTAGGATTACAGGCATGAGCCACCGTCCCTGGCGAGGCTAACAATTTTGTAAATCAAAAATGGTTGAATAACAATAGTTTAATATGTTCCAACCTGATATTGTGAATAGCTCTAAATTTTTTCACTTTTGGACAGACTATTAGGAGATCAAACAGTAGCTGTTTATCTACATATAAGGGTTTTACAAATGTTCTGTAGCATGTTTGAAATACATATAAATCACATATGTGAAGCAAGACATAGGACTATACCTATGTCTCATACAAACATGTCTATCTATCTCCCTTCATCATTGACTATGTTTATGAGCAGTTATTTCCAGTCCTGCATGCTATATTATACTGAGCTAGGGAGCTAAAAATAAAAAAAGCCATATTCCCATGCCTAATCCCAGGTATTCTGAATCAGTAGATAAGGGAAAGTGCTAGAGATGTGTATTTTTACTTACAAGAAATTCTGATACTACCTTGTCTTACAAAGATAATTTGTTAAGTTTGGAGGGCACTATAGGACCCACAGCCCATTCTAAACTAAATTATATATATATATATAGAATATATGTTATATTATATATATAGAATATATGTTTTATATATAGAATATATGTTATATTATATATATAGAATATATGTTATATATATAGAATATATGTTATATTATATATATAGAATATATGTTATATTATATATATAGAATATATGTTATATTATATATATAGAATATATGTTATATTATATATAGAATATATGTTATATTATATATATAGAATATATGTTATATTATATATAGAATATATGTTATATTATATATATAGAATATATGTTATATTATATATATAGAATATAAAAATTATATATAAATTATACATAAATTATATATAAATTATACACATAAATTATATACATAAATTATATATAAATTATATACATAAATTATATATAAATTATATACATAAATTATATATATAATACATGTTATATATAATTTATACATAAAACGAATCTATTTCATTGTCATTTTTCATGTCCATGTCACCAGAACTGTGTTCTTTCCGTATTTTGCTAAAATTTTGAATAAATAAATGAATGAATAAAGAGTCAGATATCTTGAAGTGTAATGCAATGAATAAGAAAAGTAAGCAAAAATAAGACAAACTGATTTCAGTTCCCGACTCTAGCATTTATTTACTGTAAGATCACTGGAAGTCACTCAGCTTCTTGGACTTTATTTAGTGCCTGACTCATGGTAGGTATTTGATAAATGTTCGTTGAATTAAAAATGCATATATGAATTTCAATCTATTCATCTGCAAAATGATGTTTAAATATTGACTCTGATAATCTCTTAGAATTTTTCTGAGGATAAATGAAATACTTGGGAAAATTATCCATACAGTGCTTTAGGTCTTATATTTGTATAAGTGCATAAATGGTTGACTAAATTAAAGTAGAAGAGCAATACGATAAAAGTAGGAGCAACTGTAATATGGTGGCCTCCAGTTGCTGATCTCATTAACTCTGACATTGGTACCTCTATCTCCTCCCTCTCTAGTTCCATGATTCAGGGCTCATTCTCCTCATTCATCTCTTGGGAAAGAGCAAATGCTACTTAGAGTGGTGGTTGTAGTGAGCAATAGACAGTATTTTAAAATATCTTTGTAAATGTCTAAAAATTTTAGATAGAAATCTGTCTTCTAAATCATTTAAGCACTGTGACATATCTAAGAGATTTAAAATGAAAATAATAGGAGAAAAAGGAACATACGAAGAATGATTAACAGGGGAAGCTGTAGCTTTGTATATTAAAAGGGTTCTCTAAGTCCCTGGAAAGATTAACAGGAAAAGTCCAATCCTTAGACATACACTAAGTTCCAAGTGCAAAAAAAATTGTAACTTTTCAAGCAGGGAAAAGAAAATGAAGAACTTTGCTCTGAATGTGATTTTTCTTATACAGCAATGGAAATTAGAAGACAGTTGAATAACATCTACTATCAAGAGAAGATTATGATACAGTCAGGATATTCTTTATATTTATTGCTCAGGGAAAAGGCAGGCAATGTTAGATACAAAAGATTTAGAGAATATACCTTGCATGTGTCCTATATGAGGAAAAAAAAAAAAAAAAGGCAACAGAATGAGAACAGGGATCTCAAGAAAAGGAATATAAGAGGAAAAAAATGGAGACAAGTAAATGTGTGTGTGTTTACATAAAGGTAGCAAAATACATATTTTGTTATATTTTATATATGTATTTGTATATGTGTACAAATATATACATCTATACAAATATGTATATAAAATATAACAAAAATATAAAATACAGATTGTCATATTACATGAAAGGCCAAAGTTCTGTTATATGGAGTTTATATGAAGCACACCTACAACAATATGAAAAAAAAGTGAAGATAAAAACCATAACAATAACAGTCAAATGCATGCAAAATGGAACCATTAATATAGATAATATTTCTATAACTTTTGAAGTGAGATATAACAAAAAATGGGAAAATTACTTAAATCTGTATTAGAAGTCATACTGGTACAATATCAAAACTCTCCCCTTCTTATTGCATGATTACTGGAATTACTGTTAATTTCCAAGAAAGAATAAAAGGTTGGAAACCATTTTTGATACCTTTTTGTGAGAGGCTTGAATGGCTTGTTTGAAGGCAGAATTATGGTTGATATTTTCACTTCTCTTTGAGGAATAAAAAATTGGTACACTGAAAGAGCTCCTCCCCTGACTTGAGAATGAGCCTTGTTGATTTTCATTGTGTCCAAGAGAAGTTAAATCCTTGTAGAAATCTGTTTTCAAGTCATCTTCTGCAGTTTGTACCTGGAGAAAAATCCATGTAAAATAAAATATAATTTAGGAAATACTGGAGTGACTTGTGGATATCTAATGAAATGATGATTTATTTATTTATGCACTCAGCCAGTATTTATTGAGGACACATTTTGCTAGAGAACAAAGAATAGTGTTATTTCCTGCACTGAGGGGTTAATAGTTTAGTTAGAGAGAGAGAGATAATCACCAACACTTAATGAGGTAAGTACTGTGTGACCAGTGGAATCCCACAGGAAATATAAGACCCTGAGAGGCAATATCAGGAAACCCTCCCTCAAGGAAATGCCACCTAAGCTGAGACTTAACAGGGTAATAAACAATGAAGGTTATTTTTAGCATGTCTGTGATTTTGATGCAGTGTGCAGTCTAACTAAGATACTTTTCAGTTCTGACAACTGGGCTTGTTCTTTATAACCAAGTCCCACCTTGTTTTATACTTTTTCAAGAGACGAGTCTGACTTCAGGATCACAGTTTCTGAGGTTGGGTTCTCATTGCCTGCTACCAAAGCCCCCAGTGCTGATCAACTCTTGATTGACCTTTGTGTTAGTCATTATGCTGTTTACAACTACTCTAGTCTCTTTCTGGGCACATAAAAAGCATGCATTTCCCTACTCTCTTTGGCCAATAAAATGTAAATATAAACGGTATCTGTCACTTTAAGAGTTGATGGGCAATATGTCACTTCCACCCCCCCCCCTTTTTTTTTTGCAATTCATCATCACACCAGTCAGGATGTGTCAAAGCAGAATCCCTTAAGTCCCTTGCTTTCTAAGTGACTATTATCAGTAGAACGTACAGTATGAGTGACACTGTTTTAAGACACTGACATCTTAGTATTGATATTGCAGTGTAAACCGAACTTGTCTTGATTAAAATGCTGTGTCTGGTGTCTGTATTCCATCATCTGTCCTATAGTTATTCTAAGGTCTTCCAACTCCCTGCCCAGTTGCCTTCTCTTCCCTTCATGACTCTCTTTAATCTTTGTGTACCAGCCAGCCAATTACTTCATCTATCTTCATAAGCTACAATACTACAAAAGAAGGGAAGTGAGATGCCTGCTGAATTTCTCCTCCTCTATTGTTTTCAATAAGGTATAGCTTAGGTTTGCATAGCTGCCTGCTAAAAGCATGCCTAAAGAATGAAGTTATACAGAGCTGTTAAAAGAAAACCAATAGCTCGTGACCTTGACTCTAGTCATTCCCAAATTTTTGTTTGAAGAAATACCACTATGACCTTCTTCAGCCATATCACTATGACTTCAGCCATACCACTATGGCATAGAGTTAAAGATTAGCTCAGGTAGCTTCATAAGGTTGGACAAGTCTTAGAGCCACATTGATAAGGAAATGAGTTTAATCTGCTGTAAAAGAATTTTCAGGCTGTATTTCCTCATGTAACTTGTTATCCAGGCTTGCGTTATCAAGCTTTGTGGGCTAACCCTGTGATCTGTTAGTAAATGTTTAACAACTAGCTCTCTGGGAAGGGGAAGAAAGCCCTGATTTACCGTAGCATTTTCCTTTTCCATTGTGTATATATTCCTACCATGGCTGATTTCAAGCTACCTATGTGATGCCCTGAATTCATATTGGGAAGAGATGCACAGTGGCAAATTACAAAGTATTTTCATAATACAGATCCAATAGATGTAAATAACCCCAAAAGCATGGATAATGGTAAAATGTAGCCAAATAATTGAAAAGTGATCAATTTTGAGTAATTATAACCTTTGTTTTTAATGTGTTTACCTGTGAGATAATATATTTGATATTTAATAATGGCTGTGTTTTGACCAACAAATATATGAAAAAATGCTCATCATCAATAATCATCAGAGAAATGCAAATCAAAGCCACAATGAGATGCCATCTCACACCAGTCAGGATGACTAGTATTAAAAAGTCAAAAAAAACAACAGATGTTGGCAAGGCTGTGGAGAAAAGGAATGCTAATACACTGTTGGTGGGAATGTAAATTAGTTCAGCCACTGTGAAAAACAGTTTGGATATTTCTCAAAGAACTTAAAACAGAGCCACCATTTGACCCAGCAATCTCATTCCTGGGTACATATCCAAAAGAAAACAAATTGTTCTACCAAAAAGACACACGCAGTTGCATGTTTATTGCAGTAGTATTCACAATAGCAAAGACATAGAATTAACCTAGGTGCCAATCAGCAGTGGATTGGATAAAGATAATATGGTACATATGTGCCATGGAATACTAGCAGCCATAAAAAAGAATGAAATCATGTCCTTTGCAGCAACATGGATACAGCTGGAGACCATTATCCTAAGCAAATTAACACAGGAACAGAAAAACAAATACTACGTGTTTTCACTTATAAGTGAGAGCTAAACATCGGGTACTCATGGACATAAAGATGGCAACAACAGACAGTGGGGTCTACTAGAGGGAGAAGGGAGGGAGAGGGGCAAGAGTTGAAAAACTGTTGGGTATTCTGCTCAGTACCTGGGTAAAGGGATCATTTGTACCCCCAACCTCAGCATCACACAATAAAGCCAGGTGACAAACTTGCACATGTATTCCCTGAATCTAAAATGAAAGTTGAAAAAGAAAAAAAAATCTATGCTTCACAATTGGATTCCAAAATTCCTGAAAAGTTAACAGTTGACTCTTGTGAACTCAAAGAGCTGGCTCCAGCACATCATTGTCTAACTTCACGGGGGATACATTTTAACTGGTAGTTTATGAAGGTGCTCAGACTTTTAACCCACTGCGTGGAATTTTAATGTCTTTCTTGATATACTACAAATGTCTCATCTAACATAGGCCGCCACCGACTATAAGAGCCAGAAGCCAGGAGTTCTTATTTTTCTGTGCCATTTATTTGCTGTATAACTCTGAGAAAGTTGTTTAACTTCAATAAGCCTAAATTTTCTTTTCTTTTCTTTTCTTTTTTTGAGAGAGAGTCTCACTCTGTCGCCTAGGCTGGAGTGCAGTGGCGTGATCTCGGCTCACTGCAGCCTGTACCTCCTGGGTTCAAGCAATTCTCATGCCTCAGACTCCTGAGTAGCTGGGACTACAGGTGTGCACCACTACGCCCAGCTAAGTTTTGTGTTTTTAGTAGAGACAGGGTTTCATCATGTTGCCCAGACTGGTCTTGAACTCCTGACACCCAAGTGATCCGCACCCCCTTGGCCTCCCAAAGTGCTGGGATTACAGATGTGAGCCACCACACCCAGCTAAGCCTACATTTTCTGTTAGTAATGTGGATGTAAACAATTTTCTACCTTTCTGGGGAGGTTGTTATGGGAATCAAGTAAAGCAATATACGAAAGTACTTTGAAGACTCTAAAGTATTGTGTAAGTATGAAGTGTTACCTAAGCCTCAATTTGCTCCAGTCTCATATACTTCCTTTGATTTACTTGTGAAACTATATGAAATAGATGCTTGCTGAAAATACAGGCAATATGCTTTTGTGAAATGACCGTATTTTGAAAGTAAACTTGTGGATTGGTTGTTTTGGAACTGGAAAGCAACTTCCATCAGAACAATATTACATATAAATGTTTAGGTTTTAGCTCTGTCTACAAAGCCTGTTCAAATACAATACATCTTAAGAGCAGTATTATCAGTCTTCCCAGAGGTATTCAAATTTGACGGTTAGTTCCCAAAGACATTCCCCACCTATTAGTATATATTAGATGGTTTTAAATTGAGTGAATCGAATTGGAAAATGCCTGTATTTATATGTATATAAAGGTCTTTTTAAAGGAAGGATTAAATGACTTTTTGCTGAACTCATATTACCCATAAAGTGGTTCTCAGAAATAATTACAACTCCGAAATTCTCTCTAGCTTGTCAAATTTCTGTGCATGAATGTCACCATTAAAACCGTGTATTTTCTGTTCTTATCACAATTTAAAAGAAGCAGATTACTCACTTTAGTGCAACGAGTATGGAGCACTTATGTGTAAAGCATGGGTTAGATTCTGAGACTAGGTAGTATGCTGCTCATTATAATTTACTAAAAGAAACAAATAAACCAAACCAACTAATAAAATAGGAAGAAAAGTAAGCAGAACTATCTCATTAGAGTGACTCATCATGATTTTTCTTATGAGCCTGGCAGTTTAAAAAAAAAGTCTATATTTCGTGGTTATCTAAGAGCACTAACTAGGTTAGGAGAAAATTCTGAAGAAATCAAACTGTTTATCTATGTGGAGCTATTTTAGAGCTGAATAGTCACTGGAGAAAGCATGGACTCGAATCAGCAAAACCTGGCCTTGAATCTTGAATTCATTTCTTGCTACCTGTTTGACTTCTGGAAAATTAGTTACCTTAGTTTTTTCATCTGTAAATTGATGATAACACTGGCCTCACTGTGTGTGCATGGATAAAATACAAACACATAACAGGTGATTAAAATTGTTCACCACCTTTTCATTCTGTCCCTTCATTCATCACTAATTTTGCATGAGAAATTTAGCTTATAATCACTGACGGTGCTGGAGTTGCCACCATGCTAAGCTGTCATACCTCAAAGCCGACAGTTTCCAGATTGGCCGGAACACGGTATGGATTACTTGTCCTACTGCTTTTGACAGTTTTACATATTCCTCCAGTGAAAGAGTTATCAAGGACTTCTCCTCTGGGCTCTCCTGCCAGAAAATGAAACCTAGAAACAAAGTAATTTTCAGGAATTCAATAGATGTAGAGCAATCTTTAAAATTTACCTTAGTTATATGAAAGGAATTCCTCTTCTAAACCTTTTTGACTCAAGACAAATGACTTGAAGGAACCCCCCACACCTCCGCTTTTTTTTCCTAGTCCATGGTGAGGCATGCAAGGAAGCTGGAAAGCCCAAACTCAGCTTCTCTGGCTCTATTAGGTTCTCCTATTCCACTTACTTAATTGTTCTTGTCTTTCAACATACAATAAAATCTGGATTTATAATTTTTTATAACTTACAAAGCCAGTGTAAAGTTTGGAAGCAGATTATGAAATAAGTTATTATATGATAAATGCTATCCCAGGTCCACTTCTTTCTGAGTGGAATTCTAATAGAGAGCTCATAATAAAATAGTAACAGCAATATTTTAATGGAATTGTAATATCATAGTTTTACTAATAACTGACTATAATATTTAAAATATATTTTATTTAACAAATGCTTATATACTGTTTACTATAAGCCAAGCAATAGTAAGTGCTTTACAAATATTAACTTGGTTAAGTGCTTTACTAATAGTAACTTATATTTATTGTAACCATATGATGTAGATATAATTATTATACCTGTTTTACAAATGAGGACATTGAGGCACATAGAGATTAATTAGCTTAGCATAAATCAAGTACTTAAGAGGTTATTTTGTTATAGCTAAAAAAACTTCTCCAAGATGCTAATACTTTTCCAAATTCTAAGAGATATTAATATGTATTCTGTGAAAAAAGTAGTTTTTTTGTCAAACAGTTTGGTAATGCTGTATTACATAGATTATAAAAATTGTTTTTTACAGGTCATGTCACAGCCTTAAAAATATAAATTGTCAGTCTCCAAGTACATTTGACCAAATAACCTTGTCTTTCATAGAACATGTAGTGCAGTTCTACAGAATATCACTGGAAAATTCCATGTAGCAGAAGGAATAGCACCAATGCCCTTCCATTCTCATGACCCTTCAGTACACCCATCCCTTCTGATAGTTGTGGGGGCTAAAGGGAACTCTAAACATCCTCAACAATGTCATCGACCGCTTACATGTCTGTTTCCCTTGTACTTCTATGGCACTAACTCACAAGACAAAATGTACCTGAAAGGCACCACCTTTACCAGAGCTGAAATATTAAGTTTTGTAACTATCACAAAGATCTGAAAAAAAGACAAATAGACTCATTCATTTGTGAGGGAATCAAGAAGCAGTTCACTATGCGAGGCTTTTGCGATCTATTAAGACATTTGGATTTAAAGTAGAAAATTTGATCAATTACTCAGACACTTCTAACCAATGGACACAATATTTTTCTATCAAAGAGGAGCAAGGATAGTTTGAAAGTTGTAAAGTGATGTTAGAATACTGAAAAGAAAGTAAGGCTAATATAAATACTTGTAAATTCTCTACCAATAAAATTGTGTTAATGTAAAAGTACACAGACACACACACACACAGCTTTTAAGTTTCTGAAATGGTTTCTTCACTTGAAAATGGAGCTAACTGCTTTTTTATAGTAGTTGTGGAAGTTAATAGTGATTAGCACAGGGCTGGCCTGCCCTACGAGAGGAAACAATACATACTAACTCTCCCATTTTTCCCACCAGGGAAAGTATATTTTAATTTTATTAAAAGGTTGCATACTAAGTTCAAAACTAATTGCTTGCAGAAACAAAATCAACAAACAAAAATCAAATGTATTTCCATACAAATAGCAATGAACAATCCAAAAATAAAATTAAAGAAACAATGCCATTTATAATAGCCTCTCGAAGAATAAAATCCTCAGGTATTTATTTAACAAAAGAAGTCTAAGACTCATATACTGAAAAGTATAAACAATGTTGAAAGATATTAAGTGAAATCTCAATGAATAGAAAGACATTCCATATTAATGGATTGGCAGGATTTGTGTTGTTAAGATAGCAGTACTTACCAAATTGATCTATAGATTCAAGACAATCATTATCAAAATCTCAGCTGCCTTTTTTTGGTAAAGATTCACAAGCCAATTCTCAAATTCAAAAGACCCAGAACAGCCAAGACAATCTTGAGAAAGAAGGACAAAGTTCAAGGAATTACCTTCCTGATACACAATTTACTTCAAAATTAGGGTAATCAAGACAGTGTAGTAGTACTGGCATGAGGATAGACAGACATATAGACCAACGGAACAGAAATGCATCTAGAAATAAACCCATACATCTATGGTCAATTGATTTTCAGCAAGGGTGCCAAGACAGTTCAATGGGGGAAAATAGTCCTAAATGAATGGTGCTGTAACGACCTAATAGTTATATTGCAAATGAATGAAATTGGGCCCCTTTCTCACATAATGCAAAAAAATTAATCAAAATAGATAATAGAACCTAAATTTAAGAGATAAAACTATAGAACTTTTAGAAGACAATATAGGACTAAATATTTGTGAACTCCAGTAAGGCAAAGCCTTCTTAGGTATGACATTAAAAGCACATTCAACAAAAGAAGAAATAAATATATTGAACTCCACCAGAATGAAAAACTTTAGTGCTTTAAAGGACACCAACAAAAAAGTGAAAATACAACTCATATAATGGGAGAAAATATTTCCAAATCACATATCTAATGAGGAACTTACACCCAGAATATACAAAAAATGCTTGAAACTAAATAAAAAAACCAAATTACTTAATTAAACAATGAGCAAATAATTTGAGTATCTAAATATATATTTCTTTGAAAAAATATGAAAATGACTAATAAGCATGTGAAAAAATGCTCAATGTTATTACTCATTAGGAAATACAAATCAAACCTGCAATGAGATACTGGTTCATAGCCATTAGAATAGCCTTAACCAAAAGATGAACAGAAACAGTTTTGATGAAGGTGTGGAGAAGTTGATTTTCAATCATATGTAACTGGGGGAAATGAAAAATGGTGCAGCTGTTTTGGAAAATAGTTGGGAGTTCTTCAAAAATTAAACATATAATTACCATAAGACCCTGCAATTCCATTCCTAAGTATATATGAAAGAGAACTGAAAATACATATCAATGCAAAAACTTGTACATGAATGTTCATAGCAGCATTACTCATACTAGTCAAAGTAGGAACAAAACAAATGTTCATTAGATGATGAATGAATCAACACAATGTGACAGAATGATACAATGGGTTGTTATTCTCTCATACAATGGAATAAAGTATTAACATATACTTTATATGGGTGATTTTTTAAATTATGTTTTTAAAAATTGTCACGTAATTGTACATATTTATGGGGTACGTAGTGATGTTTAGATACATACAATGTATAGTAATAAAATCAGAGTAATTAGCATATTCATCAACTCAAACATGTTGGGAACATTCAAAATTCTCTCTTCTCGGTATTTGAAAATATGTACTAAATTATTGTTAACTATAGTCACCTGCAATGCTATAGAACACTAGAACTTATTCCTCTTATCTAGCTGTAGTTTTGTAACCTTTAACCAATCTCTTCCTATCCTCCCCTTCCCCTACTCTTTCCAGTCTCTTGTAACCCTTATTCTACTCTACTTGTATGAGATCTACTTTTTAAGCTTCTGCATGTGAGTGAGAACATGTAGTATTTATGTTTTTGTTTCTGGCTTATTTCACTTAATATCCTCCAGGCTCATCCATGTTTCTCCAGTGACAAGGTTTCATTCTATTTTATGGCTGAATAGTATTCCATTTTGTGTATGTACCATGTTTTCTTTATCCATTCATCTGTTGATGGACGCTTAGACTGATTCCATATCTTGGTTATTGTGAACAGTGCTGCAAATAAACCTGGGGATGCAGATATCTGTTCAGTATACCGATTTCCTTTGCTTTGGATGTATGCTCAGTAGTGGGATTGCTGGATCATATGGCAGTGCTGTTTGTAGCTTTTTGAGGAACCTCCATACTGGTCTCCATAAGAACTATATTAGTTTACATTCTCACCAACAGTGTATGAGCTTCCTTTTCTCCACATCCTTTCCAGCATTTGTTATTTTTTTGTCTTTTTGATAATAGTCATTTCAACTGTGGTGAGATGATACCTCATTGTAGGTTGATTTTCATTTTCCCGATGATTAGTGATGTTGAACATTTTAAAATATATTTGTTGGACTCCTTTTGGTAAATGTCTTATTAAGTTCACTGGTGAACTTAATCCATTAAATTGGATTATTTATTTATTTTTGCTATTGAGTTGAGTTCCTTATATATCCTGGATATTAACTCCTTGTCAGATGAATAGTTGGCAAATGCTTTTTTTCCACTCTGTATGTTGTCTTTTCACTCTGTTACTGTTTTCTCTACTGTACAAAAAGCTTTTTAGTTTGATATAATCCCATTTGTCTATTTCTGCTTTTGTTGCTTCTGCTTTTGAGGTCTTTTTCAAAAATGTTTTCTCACATCAACGTTCTAAGTGTTTTCCCCTATATTTTTCTCTAATAGTTTAATAGTTCTGGAATTTTACATGTAAGTCTTTAAGCTATTTGGAGTTGATTTTTGTATAGCATGAGTGGTGGGGGTCCAGTTTCATTCTTCTGCATATAGATATCCAGTTTTTCCAGCACCATTAATTAAAGAGACTCTTGTTTCCCCAGTGCATGATCTTGACACCTTTGTCAAAAATCAGTTGGTTGTAAATACATGGTTTTGTTTCTGGGTTCTGTATTCGGTTCCATTGGTCTATGCATCTGTTTTTATGCCAATAGTGTGCTGCTTGGGTTACCATAGCTTTGTAACATGTAACACATGTAACATGTATATTTTGAAATGTAGTAGTGTGATGCCTTTGGCTTTTTTTTTTTTTTAAACCTCTTTTTGATTATTACATTAAACAGATATAAATCATTTTGTCAAATTGCTGAAAAGAAGTTAAGCATATACTTACTATACGAACTAGCAATTCCATTCTAGGTATTTACCTAAGAGAAATGAAAACATATAAGCATACAAAGAGTTGCACATGAATGTTCATGGCAGCTTCATTCTTAAGAATCCTAAACTGGAGATGATCGAAATGTCCATCAGCAGGTGAGTAGATAAGCAAACTATGGCACATCCATACAATAAAATGTTACTGAACCATAAAAGAAATAAATTACTGATACACACAAAGCATGAATGAATCTCAAAGGATTACACTAAGTAGAGAAACCAGATCTCAAAGATTACAGTATATATGATCCATTTATGTGCAATTCTAGACGATACAAAATTATAGTGATAAATAGCAGATTAGTGATTACCTGAGTCTAAGGGGTGGTCATAGGAATGGAGTGCACAGGGACTGAAGGGAGTATTTTGTGGTAATAGAAATGTTCTGTATCTTGACTGTAGTGGAAATCCCATGACTGTGTATGTTTATACATATACTGTGTATGTCATTTAACTGGACACTTAAAATATATGAATTTCATTTTATGTAAATTACACCTTGAAAAAGCCGATTTTTTACTTGCTGTAAAACTTTATAAATATACACAGTTATATGTCAGAGATATTGTGAGTTCAGTTCCAGACCACCACAATAAAGTGACTATTGCAATAAAGCAAGTCACACAAGTTTTTTTTGGTTTCCCAGTGCATATAAAATTTATGTTTACACTATACTATAACTATACTATACTAAAGTAGTTATAGTATACTATACTGTAACTACACTATACTCTAAAGACTATATAGTCTTTTTTTTTCTTTTATTATTATTATTATTATTATACTTTAGGTTTTATGGTACATGTGCGCAATGTGCAGGTAAGTTACATATGTATACATGTGCCATGCTGGTGTGCTGCACCCACCAACTCGTCATCTAGCATTAGGTATATCTCTCAATGCTATCCCTCCCCCCTCCCCCCACCCCACAACAGTCCCCGAAGTGTGATGTTCCCCTTCCTGTGTCCATGTGTTCTCATTGTTCAATTCCCACCTATGAGTGAGAATATGCGGTGTTTGGTTTTTTGTTCTTGCGATAGTTTACTGAGAATGATGATTTCCAATTTCATCCATGTCCCTACAAAGGACATGAACTCATCATTTTTTATGGCTGCATAGTATTCCATGGTGTATATGTGCCACATTTTCTTAATCCAGTCTATCATTGTTGGACATTTGGGTTGGTTCCAAGTCTTTGCTAATGTGAATAATGCCGCAATAAACATACGTGTGCATGTGTCTTTATAGCAGCATGATTTATAGTCCTTTGGGTATATACCCAGTAATGGGATGGCTGGGTCAAATGGAATTTCTAGTTCTAGATCCCTGAGGAATCGCCACACTGATTTCCACAAGGGTTGAACTAGTTTACAATCCCACCAACAGTGTAAAAGTGTTCCTATTTCTCCACATCCTCTCCAGCACCTGTTGTTTCCTGACTTTTTAATGATTGCCATTCTAACTGGTGTGAGATGGTATCTCATTGTGGTTTTGATTGCATTTTTCTGATGGCCAGTGATGGTGAGCATTTTTTCATGTGTTTTTTGGCTGCATAAATGTCTTCTTTTGAGAAGTGTCTGTTCATGTCCTTCGCCCACTTTTTGATGGGGTTGTTTGTTTTTTTCTTGTAAATTTGTTGGAGTTCATTGTAGATTCTGGATATTAGCCCTTTGTCAGATGAGTAGGTTGTGAAAATTTTCTCCCATTTTGTAGGTTGCCTGTTCACTCTGATGGTAGTTTCTTTTGCTGTGCAGAAGCTCTTGAGTTTAATTAGATCCCATTTGTCAATTTTGGCTTTTGTTGCCATTGCTTTTGGTGTTTTAGACATGAAGTCCTTGCCCATGCCTATGTCCTGAATGGTAATGCCTAGGTTTTCTTCTAGGGTTTTTATGGTTTTAGGTCTAACATTTAAGTCTTTAATCCATCTTGAATTGATTTTTGTATAAGGTGTAAGGAAGGGATCCAGTTTCAGCTTTCTACATATGGCTAGCCAGTTTTCCCAGCACCATTTATTAAATAGGGAATCCTTTCCCCATTGCTTGTTTTTGTCAGGTTTGTCAAAGATCAGATTCTTGTAGATATGTGGCATTATTTCTGACGGCTCTGTTCTGTTCCATTGATCTATATCTCTGTTTTGGTACCAGTACCATGCTGTTTTGGTTACTGTAGCCTTGTAGTATAGTTTGAAGTCAGGTAGCGTGATGCCTCCAGCTTTGTTCTTTTGGCTTAGGATTGACTTGGTGATGCGGGCTCTTTTTTGGTTCCATATGAACTTTAAAGTAGTTTTTTCCAATTCTGTGAAGAAAGTCATTGGTAGCTTGATGGGGATGGCATTGAATCTGTAAATTACCTTGGGAAGGATGGCCATTTTCATGATATTGATTCTTCCTACCCATGAGCATGGAATGTTCTTCCATTTGTTTGTATCCTCTTTTATTTCCTTGAGCAGTGGTTTGTAGTTCTCCTTGAAGAGGTCTTTCACATCCCTTGTAAGTTGGATTCCTAGGTATTTTATTCTCTTTGAAGCAATTGTGAATGGGAGTTCACTCATGATTTGGCTCTCTGTCTGTTATTGATGTATAAGAATGCTTGTGATTTTTGCACATTGATTTTGTATCCTGAGACTTTGCTGAAGTTGCTTATCAGCTTAAGGAGATTTTGGGCTGAGACAATGGGGTTTTCTAGATATACTATCATGTCATCTGCAAACAGGGACAATTTGACTTCCTCTTTTCCTACTTGAATACCCTTGATTTCCTTCTCCTGCCTAATTGCCCTGGCCAGAACTTCCAACACTATGTTGAATAGAAGTGGTGAGAGAGGGCATCCCTGTCTTGTGCCAGTTTTCAAAGGGAATGCTTCCAGTTTTTGCCCATTCAGTATGATATTGGCTGTGGGTTTGTCATAAATAGCTCTTATTATTTTGAGATACGTCCCATCAATTCCTAATTTATTGAGAGTTTTTAGCATGAAGTGTTGTTGAATTTTGTCAAAGGCCTTTTCTGCATCTATTGAGATAATCATGTGGTTTTTGTCTTTGGTTCTGTTTATATGCTGGATTACATTTATTGATTTGCGTATATTGAACCAGCCTTGCATCCCAGGGATGAAGCCCACTTGATCATGGTGGATAAGCTTTTTGATGTGCTGCTGGATTCTGTTTGCCAGTATTTTATTGAGGATTTTTGCATCAATGTTCATCAGGGATATTGGTCTAAAATTCTCTTTTTTGGTTGTGTCTCTGCCAGGCTTTGGTATCAGGATGATGCTGGCCTCATAAAATGAGTTAGGGAGGATTCCCTCTTTTTCTATTGATTGGAATAGTTTCAGAAGGAATGGTACCAGCTCATCCTTGTACCTCTGGTAGAATTCGGCTGTGAATCCATCTGGTCCTGGACTTTTTTTGGTTGGTAAGCTATTGATTATTGCCACAATTTCAGCTCCTGTTATTGGTATATTCAGAGATTCAACTTCTTCCTGGTTTAGTCTTGGGAGGGTGTATGTGTTGAGGAATTTATCCATTTCTTCTAGATTTTCTAGTTTATTTGCATAGAGGTGTTTGTAATATTCTCTGATGGTAGTTTGTATTTCTGTGGGATTGGTGGTGATATCCCCTTTATCATTTTTTATTGCATCTATTTGATTCTTCTCTCTTTTTTTCTTTATTAATCTTGCTAGCGGTCTATCAATTTTGTTGATCCTTTCAAAAAACCAGCTCCTGGATTCATTTATTTTTTGAAGGGTTTTTTGTGTCTCTATTTCCTTCAGTTCTGCTCTGATTTTAGTTATTTCTTGCCTTCTGCTAGCTTTTGAATGTGTTTGCTCTTGCTTTTCTAGTTCTTTTAATTGTGATGTTAGGGTGTCAATTTTGGATCTTTCCTGCTTTCTCTTGTGGGCATTTAGTGCTATAAATTTCCCTCTACACACTGCTTTGAATGCATCCCAGAGATTCTGGTATGTTGTGTCTTGGTTCTCGTTGGTTTCAAAGAACATCTTTATTTCTGCCTTCATTTCGTTATGTACCCAGTAGTCATTCAGGAGCAGGTTGTTCAGTTTCCACGTAGTTGAGCGGTTTTGAGTGAGATTCTTAATCCTGAGTTCTAGCTTGATTGCACTGTGATCTGAGAGACAGTTTGTTACAATTTCTGTTCTTTTACATTTATTGAGGAGAGCTTTACTTCCAAGTATATGGTCAATTTTGGAATAGGTGTGGTGTGGTGCTGAAAAAAATGTGTATTCTGTTGATTTGGGGTGGAGAGTTCTGTAGATGTCTATTAGGTCCACTTGGTGCAGAGCTGAGTTCAATTCCTGGGTATCCTTGTTGACTTTCTGTCTCGTTGATCTGTCTAATGTTGACAGTGGAGTGTTAAAGTCTCCCATTATTAATGTGTGGGAGTCTAAGTCTCTTTGTAGGTCACTCAGGACTTGCTTTATGAATCTGGGTGCTCCTGTATTGGGTGCATATATATTTAGGATAGTTAGCTCTTCTTGTTGAATTAATCCCTTTACCATTATGTAATGGCCTTCTTTGTCTCTTTTGATCTTTGTTGGTTTAAAGTCTGTTTTATCAGAGACTAGGATTGCAACCCCTGCCTTTTTTTGTTTTCCATTTGCTTGGTAGATCTTCCTCCATCCTTTTATTTTGAGCCTATGTGTGTCTCTGCACGTGAGATGCGTTCCCTGAATACAGCACACTGATGGGTCTTGAGTCTTTACCCAATTTGCCAGTCTGTGTCTTTTAATTGGAGCATTTAGTCCATTTACATTTAAAGTTAATATTATTATGTGTGAATTTGATCCTGTCATTATGATGTTAGCTGGTTATTTTGCTCGTTAGTTGATGCAGTCTCTTCCTAGTCTCGATGGTCTTTACATTTCGATATGATTTTGCAGTGGCTGGTACCGGTTGTGCCTTTCCATGTTTAGCGCTTCCTTCAGGAGCTCTTTTAGGGCAGGCCTGGTGGTGACCAAATCTCTCAGCATTTGCTTGTCTGTAAAGTATTTTATTTCTCCTTCACTTATGAAGCTTAGTTTGGCAGGATATGAAATTCTGGGTTGAAAATTCTTTTCTTTAAGAATGTTGAATATTGGCCCCCACTCTCTTCTGGCTTGTAGGGTTTCTGCCGAGAGATCCGCTGTTAGTCTGATGGGCTTCCCTTTGATGGTAACCCGACCTTTCTCTCTGGCTGCCCTTAACATTTTTTCCTTCATTTCAACTTTGGTGAATCTGACAATTATGTGTCTTGGAGTTGCTCTTCTCGAGGAGTATCTTTGTGGCGTTCTCTGTATTTCCTGAATCTGAATGTTGGCCTGCCTTGCTAGATTGGGGAAGTTCTCCTGGATAATATCCTGCAGAGTGTTTTCCAACTTGTTTCCATTCTCCCCGTCACTTTCAGGTACACCAATCAGACGTAGATTTGGTCTTTTCACATAGTCCCACATTTCTTGGAGGCTTTGCTCATTTCTTTTTATTTTTTTTTCTCTAAACTTCCCTTCTTGCTTCATTTCATTCATTTCATCTTCCAGGGCTGAAACCCTTTCTTCCATTTGATCGCATCGGCTCCTGAGGCTTCTGCATTCTTCACGTAGTTCTCGAGCCTTGGTTTTCAGCTCCATCAGCTCCTTTAAGCACTTCTCTGTATTGGTTATTCTAGTTATACATTCTTCTAAATTTTTTTCAAAGTTTTCAACTTCTTTGCCTTTGGTTTGAATATCCTCCCGTAGCTCAGAGTAATTTGATCGTCTGAAGCCTTCTTCTCTCAGCTCGTCAAAGTCATTCTCCGTCCAGCTTTGTTCCGTTGCTGGTGAGGAACTGCGTTCCTTTGGAGGAGGAGAGGTACTCTGCTTTTTAGAGTTTCCAGTTTTTCTGCTCTGTTTTTTCCCCATCTTTGTGGTTTTATCTACTTTTGGTCTTTGATGATGGTGATGTACAGATGGGTTTTTGGTGTGGATGTCCTTTCTGTTAGTTTTCCTTCTAACAGACAGAACCCTCAGCTACAGGTCTGTTGGAGTACCTGGCCAGCCGTGTGAGGTGTCAGTCTGCCCCTGCTGGGGGATGCCTCCCAGTTAGGCTGCTCGGGGGTCAGGGGTCAGGGACCCACTTGAGGAGACAGTCAGCCCGTTCTCAGATCTCCAGCTGCGTGCTGGGAGAACCACTGCTCTCCTCACAGCTGTCAGACAGGGACATTTAAGTCTGCAGAGGTTACTGCTGTCTTTTTGTTTGTCTGTGCCCTGCCCCCAGAGGTGGAGCCTACAGAGGCAGGCAGGCCTCCTTGTGCTGTGGTGGGCTCCACCCAGTTCAAGCTTCCAGGCTGCTTTGTTTACCTAAGCGAGCCTGGGCAATGGCGGGCGCCCCTCCCCCAGCCTCGCTGCCGACTTGCTGTTTGATCTCAGACTGCTGTGCTAGCAATCAGCGAGACTCCGTGGGCGTAGGACCCTCTGAGCCAGGTGCGGGCTATACTCTCCTGGGGCACCGTTTCCTAAGCCCGTCGGAAAAGCACAGTATTCGGGTGGGAGTGGCCCGATTTTCCAGGTGCCGTCTGTCACCCCTGGAAGGGGAACTCCCTGACCCCTTGCGCTTCCCGAGTGAGGCAATGCCTCGCCCCTGCTTCGGCTGGCGCACGGTGAACTCACCCACTGACCTGCGCCCACTGTCTGGCACTCCCTAGTGAGATGAACACGGTACCTCAGATGGAAATGCAGAAATCACCCGTCTTCTGCGTCGCTCGCGCTGGGAGCTGTAGACCGGAGCTGTTCCTATTCGGCCATCTTCGGCTTTTTTTTTTTTTTTTTTTTTTTTTTTCAGAGTCTCTGTGGGTTGCCCAGGCTGGAGGGCAGGGGTGCGATCTCTGCTCACTGCAACCTCTGCCTCCTGGGTTCAAGCGATTCTCTTGCCTCAGCCTCTCAAGTAGCTGGGACTACAGGTGCCCACCACCACGCCTGGCTAATTTTTGTATTTTTAGTAGAGATGGGGTTTCACTATGTTGGCCAGACTGGTCTTGAACTCCTGAACTCGTGATCCACGTGCCTCGGCCTCCCAAAGTGCTGGCACAGGCATGAGCCAGCACTCCCAGCCTGTTCTTTTTGCTCAAGATTGCTTTGGCTATTAAGGTTTTTTGTGGTTCCATATGAATTTTAGAGCTTTGTTTCTATTTCTGTAAAGCATGCCATTGGTGTTTTAATAGGAATTACCTTGAATTTGTAGATTGCTTTGGGCAGTTGAGTCACTTTAACAATAGTAATATTCCAATCCATAAAAACAGGATGCCTTCCCATTTCTTTCGTGTCCTCTTCAAGTTCTTTCATCAGGGTTTTATAGTTTTCCTTGCAGAGATCTTTCATCTCCTTGGTTAAATTTATTCCTAGGTATTTTTTTGTAGCTCTTATAGATAGCTGTCTTGATTTCTTTTCCCTGTAGCTCGTGATAATATATAGAAATGCTACAGATTTTAGTATATTGATTTTGTATCCTGCAGCTTTACTGAATTCATTTATCATTCCTAGGGCTTTTTTTTTTTTTTTGGTGGACTCTTTAGTGTTCTCTCTATAAAAGATAATGTCATCTACAAACAGTGACAATTTGACTTACTCCTTTCCAGTTTGGATGCATTTATTTCTTTTCCTTGCCTAATTGCTCCAGCCAGGACTTACAGGACTATGCTGAATAACAGTGGTAAGAGCAGATATCCTTGTCTTATTCCAGTCCTTGGAGGAAAAGTTTTCAACTTTTCTCTATCCAGTATGGTGCTAGCTGTGGGTTTGCCATATATGGCCTTTATTGTGTTAAGTTTCTTCTATTTCTAATTTTTGAGAGTTTTTATCATGAAAGGATGTTGAATTTTATCAAATACTTTTTCCGCAACTATTGAGGTGATCATATGTTTTGTTCTCTCTGTTGATGTGATGACATTATTGATTTGCATATTTTGAACCATCCTTGCATCTGTGGATTAAATACTACTTAATTATAGTAGATATCTGGGATGTACTGTGGGGTTCTGTTTGCTAGTATTTTGCTGAGGATTTCTGCATCAGGGATATTGACCTGTAGTAGATTTGTTGTTGTTGTTGTTGTTGCATCTTTATCTGGTTTTGGCATCAGGGTTATACTAGTCTTGTAGAATGAGTTTGGAAAAGTTCCCTTTTGATGTTTTTGGATAGCTTGATAATAATTGGCATTAGTTCTTACAAAGTTTGGTAGAATTCAGCAGTGAAGCCATCTGGTCCTGGGCTTTTTTTTGTTGGGAGACTTTTTATTATTGATTTAATCTCATTACTCACAATTGGTCTGTTTTCTATTTCTTCTTGATTCAATCTTGGTAAGCTTTTTTTGTATCCAGGAATTTATCCATTTCTTTTAGATTTTCAAATTTGTTGGCATATTTCTGTTTATAATAGTCTTTAATGATCCTTTGTATTTCTGTAGTACCAATTGTGAGTATTGGGATGAATCTTAAAAACATTATGCTAAGTGTAAAAAGGCAGACACAGGCTGCATATTGTAGAATTTCATTTTTATGAAATGTCTAGAGTACACAAATTTACATGAACAGAAAGTGAATTAGTGGTTTCCTAGGGTTAGGAGTCAGGTAAAAGGGGGAAAGAAATGAAGCTTGATATCTAATATGTACAAAGGTTTTATTTTGGGTATGTTGAAAACATTCTAAAATTATATCATGGTGATGATTATATAAGTCTGTGAATACGCTAAAGATGATTGAATTAGACACTTTCAATGGGTGAATTGTATGGCATGCAAATTACATCTCAATAAGGCTGTTTTTTAAAATGAGTGAATTCTGTGGGTTGTCTAAGATGCATATTATATTCAAATAGCTGAAAGCATAACAGTGAGGACTAAAAAACTATTGACCTTATACTGCTTTACACTATGTACTTATGTTTGTCGCAAGCAAAAAAGGGCTTGAGAAAAATGGTTCTCAGGTTACGAGGAATCTATGAAGGTGACAGCTATTTGTGGAGAACCTGAAGATAGGATTTTATGGAGGTATTTCCAGCAGACCATGCCTGAGAAATCTTTTAGGAGCTAAGCCAGCTATGAAGAAATTTTCAGTCTTATTCTTTCCTTCCTCCTCTCAGATATTGATATTGACTTAATATAATTTAGTGTTTCACATACAGCATTGTTTCTAAAGTGCTTCGATCTAATCTGATTTATGTGTCACACTTTGTAACTTTTTGAATATAACTAGAAATATATAAATCAAAAATATATATTTGTGTGTATGCATGAATTTTCACATATATATGGGTGTGATCCCTACTCACAGATCTCACTATTTTGCCACATAGATGAATGTGTCCTTTCAACTGTGTGTGTATCTATACACACACTAAGCCTGAGTAAAAACAAATAGCATGCTATTATTGTCTGATTCTTTCTTCATATTTAGAACCTAGTGACTGATGTTGGCAATGTAGAAATTTTTATATCTCTTGTTAAAATTTTTCTTGGAGAAATATCAGTTAAGAAGGACAGCCACTCAGGAAGCTAATTTTTTTTTTTTTTTTTTTTTGTGGTTAGAAATATGTTGGGTAGCAGGGTATAGAGGAGAGGCAGAGATTCTAAGGCCAGCAGATTAGAACAAGATTACTGTAAGCAATTCTCAAAACTCTCAGTCTCTGGGGAGGCAAGGAGAGGACTGGTTGTCCCGAGCCAGCAGGCTTTGCTCATTTCTCAGAATCACTGGGACAACAGCTCTGGTTGGCAGAGGGCCACATGGTCCTTCAGCCGAAGTACACATAGCATGTGGTCTCCCCCATCTGTAACTCTAGAGTCTAGATCAACTGAACAAAAGGTGATTTTGTAATGTCACCCTTCATCAATCAGAACGTTAGAAAATGTGATTATCAGTGGGAGTTTTTGGCTGATGTTTTCTTGTAGGCAAACCAAGAGAAGGAAACCATTTCTGCACATGGATAAGAACATGTTGTTGAAGCACTTTCATCGAAATCAGCACTAATTAGAAATTCTTAGGACAGAATCTCATATCAGTTTATAGTCATCCAACATATAGATGAGGAAACTGAGGCCCAGAGTTGTAAAATAACTCAGCTGTGGTGTAGTGAGATAATGTAGAACTGGTTCTAGTTCTACATTAGAACCAGCTGAGTTATTTAGAACCCAACTCCTCTTACTTTCAGACTAACGGTTTTTCCATTTTACTGGTGTCCTTGGGTTTGGTTCAATATTTTCTGGGTTTTATTCTAAATCAAATAAAGGTTGTATTTGCAATTGTGGCTGTTTGTCTTTGGTGCCTCGGGTTTTCATATTATGCAACTCTGGCAGCATTAAGTGAAAATTCTAATTTTCTAAAGTCCAATATAAAGCAATAGAAATTGATAGCAAACTATCTGCCTTCTGGCCAAAAATTTAAGAGGGATTTCTTTATTATGTAAAGGGGAGAGTATAGGAGATTATCTTTACTGATTTTTCTTATGTTTCGAATTAAGGCTCAGTTTTTCTGTTTTCATAGCCTTCTCTTATACTTCCTAACATCATCTAAAACACAGGTTCAGTCTAATGAATTTAGAACCCCTGGTAAAACCCCCAGTGTGGTCATGATCGGGTATTCCTGTAGTAGGAACACTAGAAGAAAGAGCTATGTGATCTCCTGAGGTTTCTTCCAGGGTGTCTTATTTGTAAGTTGGATGTAGTCCTGAATCAGCATGAAATCGTGGAAAAAGCCTGGGTTTTGAAGTCTGGATTTGAGTGCTGGTTCCACCATTTGCTAGATGGTAGACTTGGTCAGGTTATTTAAGCTTTCTGGGACTCGTTTCTCAGTTTGTAAGCTGAGAATGGATGGTAATATAGGTCTGGCTTCTGCCATTAGGCTCTACAGACCTACCCACACGTCACACAGCCTATGGGAGAGAACACCTAGCTATATTCACTTCACCTCTTACTCTCTTACGTTTTCACACCCTTGTTGCTTAGCCCTCTCTTTTTTTCTATATTTGCTTAACTTCTTTCCTTTTGGCTTTATCGCTCATTATTTGACTCTGGGTTTGCTTCTCATGCTGGAAGACTGGTTTTGTTTCTCTAGTGTTTTGGCTTTCAACCCACCCATAGGCATACTTTTATCACACCCTCTTTCTCCATTTGCCCTGACATTTCTGAGTGGTTACTCACCCATTCAAGGCCTACCTCCAGGACCCCACCCTGGTACCTCCCAGCTCGATGGGCTTAGACCAGTCTGCTCTAATCCATTCGAAAACTTTCTGAGAGATGTATGAGAAATAAAACAAGCCATGTTTATGAAGGGCCCATAGCATTGCCTGGCACAAATTATATGTGAAAATGCTAACTTTTACTTCCCAGGAGTGAGGATCATGGCCACATACTTCCTGAACATGGTAGCTAAGTATCAGAGATAGGGCTGGTAGGAGTAGTAAGAAGTTAATGAGGAAGATGGACAATGATGTATCTCATTGCTCCTTCTGACTCATTTGTTCCGACACCTGTTCTCCCCAAGGATAAAAAGATGTTACATACCCACTGCCCATCAACTGTACAGTAGGGATCAGATCATATTTCCGTGTGCATACTGCCTTTGTCCTCCCACAGTCCCTTTCATCTGAATTGTCTCCACAGTCATTTTCTCCATTGCATTCTAACTTTCTGGCAATGCAGCGGCCTAGTCAAGAAAAGCAGACAACATCAATGCAACAAATTATCATTTTAGAAAGTATTTATTAATTTGAAACACAAATGCTTTAAATTTCAAGGTAAAGTTGAAGGCAAGTCTTCACTGTTTTTGATAGAGTTTTAGGAGCACATAAAAATGGAGTGATAAACTGATAAATTTCCATTTGTAAGATTACAAGGGTCACCACAGAATTATTTAGTTGCTGATTGTCTTTAAAAAGAGAAGTAATCCTAGAATATCATTCCCATTACAGTGAGCCGCTATAGAGATCATGTTCAGTAGGAGAGAATGAACAGGAGGTTCAGAATTTTGTTTTGATCTAGGATGGGAGACTCAAGGTCACTGTTTTTATTTAAAAACCTGTAACTTTATAGACACACACACAGATGCACAGTCACACGCAATAACATGGTTGGATTTCTCAAATTTTATGTTGGGTGAAAAAAGCCAGACACATGAATCATGTCATGTGATTCCTTTATATGATGCCCAGGGGGAAGGAGGGGGAATTAACTAGAAAGGAGAAGGAGGGAGCTTTTTGGGTTTATGGGAATTTTCTATATCTTAATATAGAAATCCGTATTTTCTATATCTTGACATAGGGTTGTTTACATGATTGTATAATTTGTGAAAGCAAAACTGCACACTTAGAATCGTATATTTTACTATATATAATTAGTACAGATTTTATTAAATATATTAAATATATCTACTATTTTACTATATATAATTACTGTATATAATTGTTTTCCTGTGTATAATTTGCTATATCTATTTTTTGGACAAGTTAAGTGTCTAGATACTATAGTAGCAAGTTGAGTGAGCAAATTTAGAAAATGGTACAAATTTCATGTACCCAAATAATTACCTTCTGTTTTTGACTTACTGAATTTCATAAGGATCCTTGGAATCAGTGTGTAACTATATATTATAGAAATTGAAATACCTATGTGCAATGACAGATATCTCCTCTCCTGCCTTTTACCTTCTTGACTGTAGTCAATGATGTTAGCACCTGTACCAGTATGTACAGGTCCAACTGACAATGAGTAAAGGTTTTACTTGAGATTATCTGGTTGATTATTTTAAGATGTGATTAGCATCTCACTACAATTATGCATGACTGTTTTGACTAAAATTCTCGGGAAAATTGGGCATTCTGTTGAATTAATTTTTTTTTAATTAATAGTGGGTTCCCAAGAAAGTACTTGGTTTCAACTTTTTTGGTTAATAATCTTCACTTAGAAGGTAGAGTGTAATTAAAATAATTACATCTTCCATCTTGCATTATGTCAGGACTATTATTATAAAGAATTATAGCTACGAGCACCATAATCACACAGGACTGAAAATGCGGATTGAATTGAATGTCTGTTTATCCCATGACTTAACCTGAAAGATGCTCTATTTTTAAACAGTGCATTTCTAGTTTTTTTGTTTTGTGTTGTTTTCAGGACAGAACAGAATGGGCATTTTAGTTTGAAATAGAGAGGCTATTTATTAAAATACGAATCTATACATGTTAAATTTTTAAAAAAGTTTTGAACCTAGCACTTACAAATTTAAGCAAAGGTCTATTTTTGATATGGTTACACTAAAATCACACTTTATTAGACAGAAGGAGGGATATACATGTAGAGTATAGTTCTCATTAGCTTAGCTTTGTGAGCAGAGTACCAGATTTGTGAGAATACAAGAAATTCTATCCATTTAGTACTTATAGGGATATCTTAGAGAGTCCATTAGCAAGGGCAGGGATGAAGGGAAGAGGATACTTCTTGAGGGATGTTTAGGAATAGGCCTGATGTGACATGGGTGAGAATGGTTCCAGGCCATAAAAACTCTATGGAATAGAAAGCATAAGGGGAGAGATATTGTAAGCCGTAAATATATTCTATACCAAAGAAGGAATGAGAAATTAAAGGACAGTTTGAATATTGCAGGATTTGCAGAAGTCAGCATGCTTAGCCAGCACATGTATGTATACATTTACACTTGGAACCATGTATACATTTAGAAATTGCACACTTTTCCTATCCATTGGAAACGATTTGTGTCGCTGCAATAGTATTATTTTTTAAAACCAGCTGCAAATTCTCTAGTCTTTTATGCTTAAAATTAGGACTCTGAAAGAAGAGTTGGTATATTGCATGGGAATTAATATAATGGGTAATTCTTAAAAATCCACGTATACATCAAAATAATCCATTTAGTCTTGGGGACTCTTGGGAGACTCTGAACATCAGTCATAATGGAGGAAAGGCAAGATGGTCAATCTTTTCAGGAGAGATAGTTCTTTGTTAATTGAGGGCCAAGTATCATCTTGAGTCAGAAAAACAATCATTCATAAACCTCTCACTCCCATTGACAGTGGCATTAGTAGATGCTTTTAGGAGAGCAAAATAGTATACCATCTTCAATGGAATATTTAACAACCAAAAGGCTATGGCATCACCCAGTCAGAATGGATGCCAACTACATCTGTGACAAGGATTTACCAATCAGTTCCTGGATCATGAAAAGATCTAGGGATTTTGGGCTCTGGGAAGCAGGGCATGGGTTGCTCAGGGAGTACAGAGTAGCAGCCGCTTACCAACCATTACAGACACCTCTTCATAGTACAGTTATTTGAAAATCAATGGTTATGGACATAACTGTTGATGAACTGGCGATCAGCTGTGCTTACACTGCTAACTTTTCTAAAATTGTTCATTATAAATTGGTGACCAATGGATGCATCTCAAGGCTTCTCAAACTTTGAGTATTTTTGGCCTGAATGCAGCTCCTTTGTAATTTTTCATAGATTTATCATCTACTGAATAAGAATCTTTTTTGCTTATATGTAGTAAAAACCATCTTTCAAGCTTCAAATAGTTATACTTCAGTTCTAGATCTTGATTTTGATACTCTGGATATAATGATCAGGTCTGTATTACCCTCAGCCATTGTCATTTGGATTTTGCTCTGATTCCCTCTTTTGTCAATTTGTGACATGACCTTATTTATATAGACACAAAGTATATCTCCCTACTCACATCCTGCTCTCGTATTCCAGGTTTGGGGTGGAGGTGGATAGGGGAAAACCCTGACCCCAGGATTCCTGTCTGACATTCAGAAAAAGCTGGCAAAGCTGAGGGCAGGAGGCAGGGAGTAAGAGGGGAAAACTTGGGTTCCAAGGTCTTGGGTCAATTTTCTATGGAATTGGAAATTTGCTATCTAGTTATAAATACTTTACTTTTCAGGATATCTCAGAGTACACAGAAATGATAGAGATTTCATTCATCTGAAATTTAATTTTATTGTAACTTTAAGTTGACTGTTTAGATAGGAGGTCAACGAACTATGTATGGCCTGTAGGCTAAAACTGACCTGAACTATGGCCACCTGTTTTTGTAAAGAAAATTTTATTGAAATGTAGCCATGCTCATTTGTGTATGTGCTTTTGACTTACTCTTTTGGAATTAATTTTAGAGCCAGTCAAGAAAGTTTTCTACATCATCTCTAGTCATCTTCCAACACGATATCTTAATATTCTTGCCATAATAAATTATATTAGAAATCTTTTAAAATATGTCATTTAAAAAAAAATTATCCTGATTATAGATTTGTGCAGATCAGGTAAGTGGTCAAAATGGTATAACTGAAAAGCCATAATTTTACAGTGGAATATCTTGGGAATTGGCAGCATAACACTCCCATTCCACTTTGCTTAAAATGTGGTGGGATTTCTCTGTGATGGATTCTACTGTTAGTTAATTGGAGTAACTCTGATTTAGTCAAATTATTTTTAGTGGGGACTGAACATTTAACAAAAATACATTACCACTGTCACAGCGAAATTTATTCTTGCAGTCGGCCTCTTCAATTTTGCAGAGCTTAGATGGAATGCATGGTTGAAAGGCTACCAGAGGCTCAGTGCATGGCTGTCCCCCAAACTGACTGGGACGCAAGACAGATCTAACTTTAGACTGAAAGGAAAGAAGAGAAAGATATAACTCTGAGGCAGGGTCAAGGTCAAAATGTATCTAAGAAAACTGGGCTTCTCAATCACAATAGTGATTTTTCCTATGGTAATATTTCTTATATTTTACTAATGATTCTTGCAATTCCATTATTATGCTCCCTTAGGGAAATAATCACCTCTGTGGGCCTCTGTTTCCCAACCAGTAAAATGAGGAAGTGGGTTAAAAAGGTTTCTAAGGCTTCTTATAACTCTGAAACCATATGGTTTATACATTTTCAAAATAAAATGTATAAATGTTTGCTGAGAGTCTCTTGAGTACAGTAAATTCCTCCAGGCCATAACAGTAGCCTTTCTATATCTTAAAGATAGTGTGAAGGGATAAATGTGAAATAATTTTGAGGTTCTTTTGCATAAGAGAGTCCCTGTGAAAAACAGTGCTAATGTAGTCTACACTTTAAAAAGATTTTAAATGGCGAGTAGTAAAACGGTGAGTCAAGGCAGAAGAGAAATATGATAGGACTAAAAATTACTGACTTTGAAGTCAGAAAAATTCAATTTATTAATTAATGGGTGTATTCTTGGGCAAATTACTTAACCCCAAATGAGCAATAACTTTCTCATCTGTAAAATGGGTAGAGAAACACAATATGATGTGAAGTTTGAATAAGATTACACATGAAAGGGACCTAGAACAGTTCCCCTCAGAAAGTTGCTGTCCCACAAATGAGTTTCTTTTTCTTCCCTGCTGTGTAAATGCTCAGCACGGCCCTGACTGTGGTTCACATTGGCCGATGCCCTTACAGGAATGAGTTTGTGGTGGGTAAATATTCCAATTGGGAACAATAAACAAATTGAGGGATTGCCGTGAGGAGGGGGAATGTAGAGGAAGTGCAAGGAGTGAAGGTTTTGATTAATTTCCCTCATTTCTCTCTGGTTTAAAACCTTGGACTAAAACCCTGTTTTTTTTTTTTGTTTTTTGTTTTAAGTATGTGTTGAGCATACCTAGTTTGAAAACCTAAAATCCAAAATGCTCCAAAATCTAAAAATTTTTGAGTGCCAACATGATGCCACAGTGGAGTATTGTATATGTAAATACTTATCATAAATTTGTTTCATGAACAAAATTATTAAAAATATTGTATAAATTATCTTCAGGCTATATGTATAAGGTATATATGAAACATAAATGAATTTCATGTTTAGACTGTGTCCCATCCCCAAGCTACTACATTATGTATATGCAAATATTTCAGAATCCACAAAGCATCCAAAATCCAAAACACTTCTGATACCAACATTTTGGATAAGGATTACTCGATCTGTATACACTTTTGCTTTCAGAATTCTCAGAAGGCACAGGCAGTGGAATTCAGAACCGGGTAACTACAATACCAATACTGGGAGCAAAATTTCCTTTTTGTGTTCTTAAGACAGTAAAATACATAAAATAAACCCCCTCTTCCCCCCACAAAAGTGTTAAATGGAATTTTCCCTCAATGGAAGCTGGGACAGTTGATTTTCAGAAATTGAAGTAATTCAGCATTACTATGCTGTTAAGCCTGTAAGGGAATCAGAGTCCTCTATTGTGATTCGTATTTCCTGAAAATGCCCATGGTTGCCTACCTGTTTTTCGACACAAGGGTCACAGTCTGACCATGGTCCAAAATCTCCCAGGAGGCAGTTGATGGGGCATCTTTGCCAGTTACATTCGCTAGTCTCCTGCTTGCTGCAAATCTGTTCACAAAAGTTTTCCTGGTAGTACTTATCTACTACTATTTGTCTGTAACCATGAAGAAGAAGTTGCTTAGAATGAGTGTATTCACCATACATCCTGCTCCATAATCAAAGTATCATTGAGCATTAACTACAATAAATAGAAAAGAAAGAAAATTTTCATGGAAAAATTAGGCAGGTTGGCATATATGCAGTTCTCACCACTTAATAGAATTCAGGACGTACTTTGTGAGGCTTAGCATAAAATGAAAATGGGAAACCTCTTGCTCAAAACTAAGAACTTCAAGACAGCAATGGCAGATCATTAAGCCAAGCATGAAGCCCTTCTAAGTGTGGGGCCTGTGTGACTGCACATGTTACACCATGAAGCCAGCCATGCTGGACCTCCTCGAATGGACTGGAAGGCAAGGAAAGATGAAAGGAAAGAAAAATCCTGCAAATTGCTTGGAGGAGGACAACACAAGGTGCTGTGGGGCTAAAGATTCAAAGAGAAAGTGACATGAGAGAAACATCCTGCATAATTTGCGTGAATTCTCCAGGTAACAGACGGAAGGGAATTTGGAGGAAGCGACATGTGCAAAGATTTGAGGCAGAAGAGAGCATGTCCAGGTAGCTCTCCAGGGAGGAGCTTGTGTGACTGGCCAGGAATATTTGCTGTTCTTTGTAGGCAGCAGGGAGCTACTGAAGGACTCTTGAATACAGGAATATTGTAAACAAATCTGTTTTCACATATGTAGTAGATGGTTTATTGGGGAAGTCAATTGGTAATTTTAATGAGATTCACACTACATATGTAAACATAGTTTTCTAAAATAAGGATCCTAAAAAATTCTGTAATGGTTAAAACACATTAAATATATGCTTTTCTCCCCTAACATGTGAGCATCTCCATGGTACAGAAACATTTAACAGAGTTAAAGAAACTGTGGGGGACGAGAAGTCTGAATTGGTGAAAAGACTGAATTATTAAATGTTATCAAGAAAGAACAGTTTTGTTGCCATTTTGTATATGCCAACAATCAAGCTAATAGCTAGCAGTTCTGCTCAATTGAGGTCCTGTTAGAGTCTATTTAATGAGTAGAAAATTCTCTATAATTAACTCCCTAACTATAGGCAAGCAGAGTTGTATGCTGATTGAAAAAAAGCTTGGGTAGTGATTCAAAGCAAGTTAAATAGTCAACTGAAAGTGTTGCACAGATTCTTAATTAAATTTCTTTGAAACCCCTCGTTCTTGTAGAGAGAACAAAAGTAGACTTCCTTTCAACCTCATAAGAGAAAGACTTCAAATTTCATCCAAATTTATAAGTTCTTACTTTGAGAGAGAGAGAAAGATATATAATATATATAATATATTAATATATTAATATATATTATGTATTAATATATTAATATATATTACATATTATATATGTAATATATTAATATATTAATATATTAATATATTACATATTATATGTAATATATATTACATATATAATATATAATATAATATATAATATATAATATATAATATATTAATATATAATATAGAATATATTAATATATAATATATAATATAGAATATATTAATATATAATATATATTATATAATATATTAATATATAATATGTAATATATAATATATTAATATATATGTAATATATAATATATTAATATATATAATATATAATATATTAATATATATAATATATAATATATTAATATATAATATATAATATATAATATTTTAATATATAATATATAATATATAAAATATAATATATTATATATATTAATATATGTAATGTATATTAATATATTAATATATAATATATTACATATATTAATATATAATATATTACATATATTAATATATAATATATTATATATTACATGTATTAATATATAATATATATTACATATATTAATATATAATATATATTTCATATATTAATATATAATATATATATTCCCATTGCTTAGTGTGGCACTCCTGATGTTGCTGACTTCATCCTTGAATCCTTCCAGGGCACAAAGAAAAGCCACAAAGTTCACACCGACCTGTGTCTGCTCTGGGTTCCAGAATTGCAAGTTTTTGAGCAGCTGGTCCACTGAGTCCATGGGTAGTGATCACAGAAGCAGGCTTGGCCCTTGTTGATTAGAGCACTCAGCAGGATGAAGTACAAGACAGAGCATCTGGCCATGCCTTGAGAGTCCCCAAGCCCTAAAATGAAAGAATATATACTACATATCAAATGCTTTTTCAAGGGTAAACCTTCACAAGTCATCCTGAGTCACAGATTCAAATGCAATTTTAGAAAATATGCACATTTTTCTGCCTTCCTTAAGGCAAGTCAACACCTACAAATTCACATGCTCATGAGTACAAATCCTATTTTTAAAGATTTTTAGGGTGGCGATTACCATAGGCACAACCTCCAGGACTAGTAAGTTTCTTCAAACGGTTAGTGATAGGCTACAAGACAAAGTATGTAGCATGTATTTGTAATCCATTTCATTCCAAAAAGTATTTTAGACTTATACAATCTTATCCTTCTCAAAACACCTGCTCCTTTTGTGTGAGCAATAGTCTCAAGTACATTTCAGCTGTTCCTACTTTTCTGGGACTGGGAAAGTTTGGATCATTCTTCTGGAAGCTCTTCTTTCTGACATGCTGGAAACCTGCTAAAGAGAATGTTCCCTGACTCCATATAAAGTCAGAGAAATAAGAGCTGGTAAGGATCTTTGAAACCTCCAGGTCAAACTCCTTCATTTTATGGAGATAAAATGAGGCTCAAGGCAGTGCAATAGTGTTGAGGCTGAAGGTCAAGTGGGAGCTCACGAACCCTGGTTCTTGAATGAGGTGTAGCCCTTCACTGAGTTTCTAACAATCCTAAGTACTGTGTTACTGGAGCATCGAGATGCCTGGAGCTCCACCACTCAGGCCACAACAGGTTGAGCAGAAAAATCTTTGACCAGTGGTTCTCACTTATGGTCTTGAAGATCCATGAGTTATTTGCAAAACCATACCCACCCCCTGTTATTGCCAGATGGATCGTTATATCTCTAATGAAACATGCAACATTATTCATATATGTATGTATCAATAATTCTGCTATAATTAATATAGTAGTAACTTTTACTTTAAAAAGTTAAATGCCATTCACCTAATTTTTCTGTTTCAGTTTCACTCTCTATAAAATAAGAGTAATAACTACCTCATAAAGCTTTTGTTAGGATTCAGTAAGAAGGTTCAGGTAAACTGCTTAGAACAATTATTGGCATAGAATCATCACTTAATAAATACTAGCTTTTCAAATTAGTAATAACTTTTAAGAATGTTACAAATTTAATAGTAGCTGTTGGTCACACCTTTTTAACAGATATTTCCAAATTGCCCTGCTAAAATATGTCTCTCTCATGTCTCAGAGGATGAGTTTCTGATTATATTTCTATGTGGTTAGTTTATGTTTCTTAGTTTTGATGAAGGATACCTCAGTAAAAATAAATGGGGTTCGTCATTTGATAAATCTTGGTTTAAGCCAAGAGCTTGAGATCAGATATAAAAATTGTTGTTTCAGTATGTTCAGAAACTAGGGTATTTCTTGATAATAAATCAGTAAGTTTTGTTTTTTTTTTTTTTTTTTTTTTTTGAGATGGAGTCTCACTCTGTCACCCAGGCTGGAGTGCAGTGGTGTGATCTCGGCTCACTGCAAGCTCTGCCTCCCAGGTTCAGCCATTCTCCTGCCTCAGCCTCCCGAGGAGGTGGGACTACAGGTGCTCACCACCACACCCAGCTAATTTTTTGAATTTTTAGTAGAGATGAGGTTTCACTGTGTTAGCCAGGACAGTCTTGATCTCCTGACCTCGTGATCAGCCCACCTCGGCCTCCCAAAGTGCTGGGATTATCAGTAAGCTTTTCAAACTCTTCTACAAGCTCAAAGAAAAATGTCAGAATAAAAGTAACCAAATCCATTGACGTATGGCCAAATATGTCTTTCAATTTAAAATGGATTGAACACACATTTGGGTATTCATTGTATGCTGCTAGGCATTGAATGAGACATAAAGAAATAGAAGCCTTTATCACTGTCTGGGAGGGTAGAAAGAAATTGAAAATACTACCTATGCTTTTTACCCAAGCTTTTTACTCTGACTCATAGATATGCTGCTACAGTCCTAGACTATCTCAGTCATAAAAATGAAGGGGTTTTGGGCATTATTCAAGATGGCCGAATAGGAACAGTTCCAGTCTACAGCTCCTAGTGTGAGCGACACAGAAGATGGGTGATTTCTGCATTTCCAACTGAGGTACCGGGTTCATCTCACTGGGGCTTGTTGGACAGTGGGTGCAGTCCACGGAGTGTGAGCTGAAGAAGGGCGGGGCATCGCCTCACCTGGGATGCACAAGGGGTCACAGAATTCCCTTTCCTAGCCAAGGGAAACTGAGACAGACAGTACCTGGAAAATCGGGACACTCCCACCCTAATACGGTGCTTTTCCAATGGTCTTAGCAAATGGCACACCAGGAGATTATATCCCGCGCCTGGCTCGGAGGGTCCCACACCCACGGAGCCTCTCTCACTGCTAGCACAGCAGTCTGAGATCTAACTGCAAGGTGGCAGTGAAGCTGGGGGAGGGGCGCCCGCCATTGCTGAGGCTTGAGTAGGTAAACAAAGTGACCAGGAAGCTCGAACTGGGTGGAGCCCACCACAGCTCAAGGAGGCCTTCTTGCCTCTGTAGACTCCACCTCGGGGGGCAGGGCATAGCCAAACAAAAGGAAGCAGAAACCTCTGCAGACTTAAATGTCCCTGTCTGACAGCTTTGAAGAGAGTAGTGGTTCTCCTGGCACGCAGTTTGAGATCTGAGAACGGACAGACTGACTCCTCAAGTGGGTTCCTGATGCCTGAGTAGCCTAACTGGGAGGCACCCCACAGTGGGAGCAGACTGACACCTCACACGACCAGGTACCCCTCTGAGACGAAGCTTCCAGTGGAACCATCAGGCAGCAACATTGGCTGTTCAGCAATATTCGCTGTTCTGCAGCCTCCGCTGCTGACACCCAGGCAAACAGGGTCTGGAGTGGACCTCCAGCAAACTCTAACAGACCTGCAGCTGAGGGTCCTGACTGTTAGAAGGAAAACTAACAAACAGAAAGGACATCCACACCAAAACCCCATCTGTATGTCACCATCATCAAAGACCAAAGGTAGATAAAACCACAAAGATGGGGAGAAAACAGAGCAGAAAAGCTGAAAATTCTAAAAATCAGAGTACCTCTTCTCCTCCAAAGGAACACAGCTCCTTGCACGCAATGGAACAAAGCTGGACGGAGAATGACTTTGACCAGCTGAGAGAAGAAGGCTTCAGATGATCGGTAATAACAGACTTCTCTGAGCTAAAGGAGGATGTTCGAACCCATTGCAAAGAGGATAAAAACCTTGAAAAAAGATTAGACGAATGGCTAACTAGAATAAACAGCATAGAGAAGACCTTAAATGACCTGATGGAGCTGAAAACCATGTCACAAGAACTACATGACACATGCACAAGCTTCAGTAGCCAATTCAATCACATAGAAGAAAGGGTTTCAGTGATTGAAGATCAAATGAATGAAATGAAGTGAGAAGAGAAGTTTAGAGAAAAAAGAGTAAAAAGAAATGAACAAAGCCTCCAAGAAATATGGGACTATGTGAAAAGAGCAAATCTATGTCTGATTGGTGTACCTGAAAGTGACAGGGAGAATGGAATCAAGTTGGAAAACACTCTGCAGGATATTATCCAGGAGAACTTCCCCAACCTAGCAAGGCAGGCCAACATTCAAATTCAGGAAATACAGAGAATGCCACAAAGATGCTCCTCGAGAAGAGCAACTCCTAGACACATAATTGTCAGATTCACCAAAGTTGAAATGAAGGAAAAAATGTTAAGGGCAGCCAGAGAAAAAGGTCGGGTTACCCACAAAGGGAAGCCCATCAGAATAACAGCTGATCTCTTGGCAGAAACTCTACAAGCCAGAAGAGAGTGGGCTCCAATATTCAACATTCTTAAAGAAAAGAATTTTCAACCCAGAATTTCATATCCAGCCAAACTAAGCTTCATAAGTGAAGGAGAAATAAAATACTTTACAGACAAGCAAATGCTGAGAGATTTTTGTCACCACCAGGCCTGCCTTACAAGAGCTCCTAAAGGAAGCACTAAACATAGAAAGGAACAACTTGTACCAGCCACTGCAAAAACATGCCAAATTGTAAAGACCATCGATGCTAGGAAGAAACTGCATTAACTAATGGGAAAAATAACCAGCTAACATCATAATGACGGGATCAAATTCACACATAACAATATCAACCTTAAATGTAAATGGGCTAAATGCTCCAATTAAAATACATAGATTGGCAAATTGGATAAAGAGTCAAGACCCATCAGCGTGCTGTATTCAGGAGACCCATCTCATGTGCAGAGACACACATAGGCTCAAAATATAGGGATGGAGGAAGATCTACCAAGCAAATGGAAAACAAAAAAAGGCAGGGGTTGCAATCCTAGTCCCTGATAAAACAGACTTTAAACCAACAAAGATCAAAAGAGACAAAGAAGGCCATTACATAAGGGTAAAGGGATTAATTCAACAAGAAGAGCTAACTATCCTAAATATATACGCACCCAATATAGGAGCACTCAGATTCATGAAGCAAGTACTTAGAGATCTACAAAGAGACTTAGGCTCCCACACAATAATAATGGGAGATTTTAACACCCCACTGTCAACATTAGACAGATCAACAAGACAGAAAGTTAACAAGAATATCCAGGAATTGAACTCAGCTCTGCACCAAGCGGACCTAATAGACATCCACAGAACTCTCCACCCCAAATCAACAGAATATACATTCTTCTCAGCACCACGTCACACTTATTCCAAAACTGACCACATAGTTGGAAGTAAAGCACTCCTCAGCAAATGTAGAAGAACAAAAATTATAACAAACTGCCTCTCACATCACAGTGCGATCAAACTAGAACTCAGGATTAAGAAACTCACTCAAAACACTCAACTACATGGAAACTGAACAACCTGCTCGTGAATGACTACTGGGTACATAACGAAATGAAGGCAGAAGTAAAGATGTTCTTTGAAAGCAATGAGAACAAAGACGCAACATACCAGAATCTCTGGGACACATTTAAAGCAGTGTGTAGAGGGAAATTTATAGCACTAAATGCTCACAAGAGAAAGCAGGAAAGATCTAAAATTGACACTCTAACATCACAATTAAAAGACCTGGAGAAGCAAGAGCAAACACATTCAAAAGCTAGCAGAAGACAAGAAATAATTAAGATCAGAGCAGAACTGAAGGACATAGAGACATAAAAAAACCCTTCAAAAAATTAATGAATCCAGGAGCTGGTTTTTTGAAAAGATTGACAAAACTGATAGAACACTAGCAAGACTAATAAAGAAGAAAAGAGAGAAGAATCAAATAGATGCAATAAAAAATGATGAAGGGGATATCACCACCAATCCCACAGAAATACCAACTAACATCAGAGAATGCTATAAACAACTCTACACAAATAAACTAGAAATTCTAGAAGAAATGGATACATTCCTCGACACATACACCCTCTCAAGACTAAACCAGGAAGAAGTTGAATCCCTGAATAAACCAATAACAGGCTCTGAAATTGAGGCAGTAATTAATAGCTTAACGACCAAAAAAAGTCCAGGACCAGGTGGATTCACAGCCAAATTCTACCAGCGGTACAAGGGGGAGCTGGTACCATTCCTTCTGAAACTATTCGAATCAATAGAAAAAGAGGGAATCCTCCCTAACTCATTTTATGAGGCCAGCATCATCTTGATACCAAAGCCTGGCAGAGACACAATAAAAAAAGAGAATTTTACACCAATATCCCTGATGAACATCGATGCAAAAATCCTCAGTAAAATACTGGCAAACCAAATCCAGCAGCACATCTAAAAGCTTATCCACCACAATCAGGTTGGCTTCACCACTGGGATGCAAGTCTGGTTCAACTTACACAAATCAATAAATGTAATCCATCATAAAAACAGAACCAAAGACAAAAACCACATGATTATCTCAATAGATGCAGAAAAGGCCGTCGACAAAATTCAACAACGCTTCATGCTAAAAACTCTCAATAAACTAGGTATTGATGGGATGTATTTCAAAATAATAAGAGCTATTTATGACAAAGCCACAGCCAGTATCATACTGAATGAACAAAAACTGGAAGCATTCCCTTTGAAAACTGCCACAAGACAAGGATTCCCTCTATCACCACCCCTATTCAACACAGTGTTGGAAGTTCTGGCCAGGGCAATCAGGCAGGAGAAAGAAATAAAGGGTATTCAATTAGGAAAAGAGGAAATGAAATTGTCCCTGTTTGCAGATGACATGATTGTATATTTAGAAAAATCTCATCGTCTCAGCCCCAAATCTCCTTAAGCTGATAAGCAACTTCAGCAAAGTCTCAGGATACAAAATCAATGTGCAAAAATCACAAGCATTCCTATACACCAATAATAGACAGAGAGCTGAATCATGGTGAACTCCCGTTCACAATTGCTTCAAAGAGAATAAAATACCTAGGAATCCAACTTACAAGGGATGTGAAGGACCTCTTCAAGGAGAACTACAAACCACTGCTCAATGAAATAAAAGAGGACACAAACAAATGGAAGAACATTCCATGCTCATGGGCAGGAAGAATCAACATCGTGAAAATGGCCATACTGCTCAAGGTAATTTATAGATTCAATGCCATCCCCATCAAGCTACCAATGACTTTCTTCACAGAATTGGAAAAAACTACTTTAAAGTTCATATGGTACCAAAAAAGAGCCCGCATTGCCAAGACAATCCGAAGCCAAAAGAACACAGCTGGAGGCATCACACTACCTGACTTCAAACTATACTACAAGGCTTCAGTCACCAAAACAGCATGGTACTGGTACCAAAACAGAGTTATAGACCAATGGAACAGAACAGAGCCCTCAGAAATAATACCACACATCTACAGCCATCTGATCTTTGACAAATCTGACAAAAACAAGAAATGGGGAAAGGTTCCCTATTTAATAAATGGTGCTGAGAAAACTGGCTAGCCATATGTAGAAAGCTGAAACTGGATGTCTTCCTTACACCTTATACAAAAATTAATTCAAGATGGATTAAAGCTTAAATGCTAGACCTAAAACCATAAAAACCCTAGAAGAAAACCTAGGCAATACCATTCAGGCCATAGGCATGGGCAAGGACTTCATGACTAAAACACCAAAAGCAATGGCGACAAAAGCCAAAATTGACAAATGGGATCTTATTAAACTCAAGAGCTTCTGCACAGCAAAAGAAACTACCATCAGAGTGAACAGGCAACCTACAGAATGGGAGGAAATTTTTACAATCTACCCATCTGACAAAGGGCTAATATCCAGAATCTACAAAGAACTCAAACAAATTTACAAGAAAAAATCAAACAACCCCATCAAAATTGGGCAAAGGATATGAACAGACACTTGACATTTGAGAAATGTCTTCTCAAAAGAAGATATTTATGCAGCCAACAGAGACATGAAAAAATGCTCATCATCGCTGGCCATCAGAGAAATGCCAATCAAAACCGCAATGAGATACCATCTCACACCAGTTAGAATAGTGATCATTAAAAAGTCAGGAAACAACAGGTGCTGGAGAGGATGTGGAGAAATAGGAACACTTTTACACTGTTGGTGGGACTGTAAACTAGTTCAACCATTGTGGAAGACAGTGTGGTGATTCCTCCAGGATCTAGAACTAGAAATACCATTTGACCCAGCCATCCCATTACTGGGTATATACCCAAAGGATTATAAATCATGCTGCTATAAAGACACATACACACATATGTTTATTGCAGCACTATTCACAACAGCAAAAACTTGGAACCAACCCAAATGTCCATCAATGATAGACTGGATTAAGAAAATGTGGCACATATACACCATGGAATACTATGTAGCCATCAAAAATGATGAGTTCGTGTCCTTTGTAGGGACATGGATGAAACTGGAAACCATCACTCTGAGCAAACTATCACAAGGACAGAAAACCAAACACTGCATGTTCTCACTCACAGGTGGGAATTGAACAATGAGAACACTTGGAAACAGGGTGGGGAACATCACACACCGGGGTCTGTAGTGGGGTGGGGGGAGGGAGGAGGCATAGCATTAGGGGATATACCTAATGTAAATGACGAGTTAATGGGTGCAGCACACCAACATGGCACATGTATACATATGTAACAAATCTGCACGTTGTGCACATGTACTCTAGAACTTAACGTATAATAAAAAAAATGAGGGGCTTTTTTTCCCACTCCACTTGCAAGCTGATTCTAGTTTGTCGGTAAGTAACTCGCCTTTCCTGGTTTTTCTCAGCAACACAGAACCACAGGGTATTGGGACAAGAGTAGCCAGATAGAATTTAAGTTGTGATCAGACATATAATGTGAGTTCCAAATATTTGGGAGCTGAGGCTCCCAAATAATGTGAAGCTTTCCTTTCAACCACTAGATAGACTAGAGAAGCCACTCCCCTATACACTTCACCCTTGCCCCCCACTGCCAAAATTGGAATTTTCTCATACAGGGACCTTTTCAGCAAGAAAAACTAAATAGATCCTTTTTGTTTATTTTTTTTTTTCTTATTAGATGTTGGACAAGACAGATATCTTCCAGAATATTTCTCTCAATTGTAGAGAAAACACATTCTTAAAGCCTCTGGTGAAATTTTCATGTAAATAATTTGGAGAAGTTAAATTGCGAGAGATTACTAGTTCTCAGTTCGCAGCAGACACTATCTTTTAACTTCCAAAAGCTTGAAAGGTATGGGTGAGTTTTATTCCAATTATCATCAAAAACTGCAAAAACAGAACCCTTATAAAATATTCTGATCGCTCTTTAAGCTATAACTGTTCTGAGGCAATATGGAGCCTGATATAAATTAAGATGGTAACATTGAAACTTATTTGATGGGGTACTAATGAAAGAGATAATTGGTAGCTTTTCTTTTTTAATATTCTATTGTTAGGAATACAAATTGTTTTATGTTAAAACAATTTTATTTTTATTTATTTATTTTTTTGAGACAGAGTTTTGTTCTGTCACCCAGGCTGGACTGCAGTGGCAGGATCTCAGCTCACTATAACCTCAGCCTCCTGGGTTCAAGCAGTTCTTTGCCTCAGCCTCCTGAGTAGCTGGGATTACAGGCGCCTGCCACCACACCCAGCTAATTTTTGTATTTTTAGTGGACTCAGAGTTTCATCATTTTGGCCAGGCTGGTCTTGAACTCCTGACCTCGTGATTCACCTGCCTCGGCCTTCCCAAAGTGCTGGGATTACAAGCGTGAGCCACCAAGCCCAGCAAGAATTTTTATTCAAATAAAAATAATTACTTCTCTGAATTTTTTTGTTATGATGGCCTAGCATATTGTATTATATGGTTTCTTATTTATTAATTTCCACATCTCTTGGCATTCTGGAGGTATCTAAAATTACATGCAGGCATTTTACCCATTACTGTACAATTTTCATACAAACATAGAATAAAAGAATGTTCGGTGAATACAGGAAGATAGGAAAAAAATCTTCCACTTCAGTGCCATAGTAGAAGAGCAGAAATTCTTTAGTTTTCTCATAGTTGCCATCCCCTCTTGAGTTTTCCAAAAATAGTGATCCCATTGAACCATTGATGATAGCTTTATGAGCATTTAGAGAATTTCAATTAAAATGAAGCCCATCTTATTCTAACCTGTCACTTTCTAATGTATTTTACTCACATGAACCATTTGTCTGCAAGGCAGTTCAGCATATCTTACCCAACAGATTTCTGAGGATGCTCTAGTTTATCCCCAGCTATAGGTTCTTCCTTTACATCTCCATGTAAACTTACTGAATTTCTTATTTCTTGTTATTTTTTCTGTGCACGCCCAGAGGCTCAAGAAATGAGCCTTTCTATCTTTCTACCTTTACTATCTCCAAGGTAAGCTGAGTAGTCCAGGTGCATGACTGACCTTGGCTAAAGAGTATGTTTGCTTTACTTTTAACTAATTTAACTCATAGAGAAACTTGATCTCAAACGTCCTCTGGAATGACATTTGTTTAAAAAACATGACCTCTGGTTCTTTTCAGATTTAAACAAAGCAATTATAAAAAAGAAAGACAAAGAAATGGTTATAGTCTGAGTTACATATTTTTATGCATGAAATGGTAATTTTGTTGGAAACATGATTAACAATTTTGAAATATTAAGATTGAAAATGAAATCATCATATTACTCACCTTTAAGCAGAGTTTGTGGTGTCCTCGGACCTAACCTGCAAATTATTGAGGAAAAAATAGGTATGCACAATGAAGAGGGTATATATGTTAATCCAAACAAAGCTTCTTTTCTTATTGCTAGCTAACACAAGGCAATGCTGTCATATCCCAGAGGCCTAGCAACACCTAGAGTGTTGTCAAAATAAATGTTCTCTGGAACTTGAACTTTGCAAATGATTACACCAATCAGTAGTAACCCTGAAACTCTGGGTGTTGGATGTTACACAGAGTCCTAAATTTTCAGTGAGTTTTCAATTCAAGGGCTATTGTAGTAGCTATTGCTACTGCATAGAAATCTCTTTCCATTTTAAAGAATCCTTTAGATTAATTGCTTAAAATTGCTGCCCCCCTTAGGAATGTATAGATTCTTAGTTTTTGATTATAGAATATTTATTGGTAAGTAAGAAATGTTATTTGTAGACAATGTGATTGTGTATGTAGAAAATTCAAAAGAATCTACAAACATTAGAATTAATAAATGAATTTAGTATGATTTATCAACACAAGTTTATTATAGGAAAAAGTGTTTCTATATGCCAGCAAAACCAAACAGAAAATTTAATTTGGAAAGAATTAAAATAGCAATGATCAAATGGGCTCTTTATATGTAATGATGATTATGCTTCTCTGAAATGGTTGCAATTTAACTTGAGACTGACTAAAATGGATTTCATCCTAACGTGAAGCAGAATAAAATAGTGCAATAGAAAAGAAAAAAACTATAGGGACTGAGAATGTGGATACATATTCTAGTCTTGTTTCTGCACTAAGCAGCTACCAGCTATGTGAGCTTCAATAAATCACTATACCTCATTGGAACACTGGTCCCTCATTTGTAAAACAAGTGTTTTTCAAACTTTTTTCAAAGCAGTAGAAAACAACTAAAACAAATATTCCTTAGACAGCTTAAATTTTTATCACATGGTGGGAAATGATGATCTCAGCAAGTCTAAAGATTACTTGAAGCACAGCTGGGAACCCACCACTCAAAGGTCACATAGTTTAACACACATGGTAGTAACTTTCCCAAGGCCAGAGTAAGTCAGAACTGGAATACAGATGATCTGATTTCCAGTCTTTTTTCTCTCTCTTATACTACATTGAGATTTTAAAGATTGAAATTTGAGCCTAAAGAGGAAAGTAGAGTGGTGTGCTGCCGACCAGTGTTGAAGCTAGTTTGGGGCTGGGATAGCAGCTTCGCCCTTGATTATGTGAGAAGATAAATAGGAAAAGAAATATTTGGTGACTGAACAAGAATATATATCATTTAATTTGCATAATTCTTTCTTTAATTGGTCTTTGAGGCCCTAAAATAAAATTCATTTGTCCTGAGTTCAAGGTGTTTGGAGCTAAAGGCAAATACTGCAAGTGATAATACAGAGAGTTGAAAAGTTAGGTGCCAGTCGGATGAGCTTAAAGAGGACTTTATTTGTAATGTGGTCTATGAGGAGGACAGAGAAGTAAGATTGTATGCTGCGGCACTGGAAAAACACAGGTGGAGAGAGTTAAGGATAGTAAGGGGAAATCCTTGAGATGGAATGCAAATGTCTGTGATCCGAACACTAGAATTGACCCAGCACCAACTAAGAATCTAGAATTTTTTCAACAATGTATTTGGATTCTCCATCTTGTGTTCTTTTGGAAGGTTAAATGACAAATCCCACTCATGAGTCTTTTTTCTAGAGCAGGGATTGGTAAACTAGCCTGATGCCTGTTTTTGTAAATAACATTTTATAGGAATAAAGTCACACAATTGGTCATTGTTTATGGTTGGTTTTGTGCTACAATGGTAGAGTTAAGGAGCTGGCAACAGAGACTCTCTAGCCTGAAAAGCCTAAAATATTTACTCTCTGGCCATTATAGGAAAAGTTGCAACCCAGAGAGAGATATTTCTGGTCTGATACGTACAACACAGTGTCCAGTGGCTTTGAGAAGTAGAAGTAGCCTACTTGGGACTGATGAGTAGGTGATTGTTTCAGAGCTAGGAATTGAATACTTGTGTGCAGTTGTGCTCAGGTCTGACTCTGTGCATGCAAAGAATATAGGTGTTGTCTAAACAATATTTAGATGTGTGCTGCTGAAAAACAAAGTCTGCTATGAAGTTTACTGGCACCGGCTGAGTTGCTTCAGCAACTGCAGGCCTTCTAAAGTTTTGGCTGGTGACACAGAAGACCTTCTCACACAAAATCTCCTATTTTCATAAGGCAGATAGTTGCTACCGACTGACCAGTAGAAAGCATATAATTGTAAAAAAACAGAAGAGTGCAGGAGAAAATGAGGGCCAGGACATGGAGAGTTAAGATGGAGCAATTATCATTTTACCAGAAGGAGAATATGTATTCTGTTAAAAACCATTATTCCTCTTTTAATGATAATAGATTCATAGCCAAATGGTATTTTCTGCCAAGAAAATAACCACAAATATAAAATAATGAACAATGGAAGCTGCTATCTGAAGGCTTTTTCACATGCTAAGTATTCACATGCCAACTTATCATTATAGCAAAAGTACTATAATTTGTCATTAGAGCCAAGGCTAATGACTCCATCTATTTCAAAAACTCTTCAGAGTGTGCTTTGTCAGTCAATATGTGAGTAGATAAAGTGAAATGGCAAATTGAACTATTTCAATTGGGGAATCATGGATCAAAACTCTCAAATATGGAGGAAACAGAAGGTATTTTGGATCTCAGGCTTCCACACTCTTGGTGCCTTCTCTTTCCTACTAAAATTATTAGAAAGATAGTCTAAATTGACTGCATTTGATGTTTTGCCATCTACTCCTCATTCACTTCACTCTTTGAAATCTATGTGATAAATACAACCAGCCTACACCAACTATTCTCTCAATGACCTCCATTAACCTCCTAATTGCCAAACTGAATGACCTCTTCTAAATCCACTATTGGCTTCCTGGACAAAATATAATACATGTGTTTCTCTGAACACTTAGGAAATTCCTCTTCTGCCTTCCTCTATGATTCTCTTCCTACACCCATCTAGGATTTTATCCTCACCCCTTTTCTTTCATTTGAGATTTCATCTACTTCCATGGGGTTATTGATCACCTTTGTATTGATTGCTTGCTAGTCCACCTATCTTAGTATTCTGATGTTCAGACAGATAATAGAAACATCGTATTGCAGAGATCACATCCTCACTCCCTGACTCCTCCTATCCTTTTAGATGCTAAATATATGAAGCAATTTTATCTTTTATTTATCTTTTATCTTTGAAGTATGTCTTCTATGCATTCTTCATTTTTCCACCTTGCCATCATGTCTATGGCTACAGTTCCACTTCCTTGAAGATTGCATCAGTGGCTTAGCTGGTCTCTGAGCTTTAGAACTCCTCCTGTAATTTCTTCTAATCTATTCTGCAAGGATATTCTAGAGTTCACCTCTCAGTAGCACAACCCTATTCAAAATCTCAGTGTTATTCTTTTAAGGAAACCAAATTAGCTAGAGTCCCAGTCCCTAATATTGGAAACCTTGAGCAATTTTTTTCTATATTACCCTTTAGACTCATTTTCTATCTACTATATTATCCTTTAGACTCATTTTCTTTCCTTCATTTTGCATAGTCCACCATCTAGCCAAATTGGATAACTTGCTGATCCTCAAAATGGCCTATGGTTTCTCTTGCTATTGTATTTTTTCCCTTGAAACTTTTTCTTCCCCAATCCCAAATGTAGTATATTGTGTACCTCTTCTTCGGGGGCCATTCCAAATGTATTTCCTTCTTAAATTTTTCTATATTTCACAATCATTTTCACACTTTAGATTAGATGTTACATGATTCCTCCACCCTTTAAACATATGAATCTCTTTTTACCTTTCATATGGAACTCACTTACTATTGCCGGATATTATGATCATTGTGTGCTTTATTATTGCCCACTCCTAGTCCACTTAATAGATTCAAAGTTCCTTTATACTGAGCCTGAATAATATTTATCTTTATATTTGATAAACATAAAAGTTAAATCAATGCTGATTGAATTAAGTTGTCTACACACGAGTTTTTGTGAGAAAATTGCTGAATATGCCTCTACAAATGTGCCCTTAGCTAAATTCCACTATGTAGATTCTCATGTGTTTGGCAATAAGAGGTAACAGTCTTTCATATAACAAAATGCTCTAAGAATTGCTTTTATTTATGTGTTTGTTGAATTGTTGAACAATGCATAATGATGATATTAAATGGAATAAACTCTTTGGTGATTCTTTGGAATGGAAAGAAAATGAGCTACAATTTAGTCTCCAAATCTAAAATTGGTCTAACATAGTAATAGAAATCTAGTTTGAGACAATAAAGCCAAACTTCTGTCAAGTTTTGCCCCTTCTAGGATTATAGAGAAACTTAGGTTGGATTCCATTTTAGAGCTTTGTGTTGTGGGAAAAGGCAGAAAAAAAAAGCCTATTGAAGTCAGATGAATTGTACCTAGACTCTTGGGTCAGCTTTCTAGTTTGTTTCTTGTCCTACAGTTGTCCCAAACATCTTGAATACTGTTACTAAGGTATTTTTTCTAACGCACTACTATAATGAAAATCATAATCTAATATTTTGGTAGCATTTTATGGTTTGCAAAGCACTCTTCAAAATGCCATAGGAGGAACAGTATCTTGATTCATCCATTTCACTCAATTCACAAACATTTACTGATTATATACCAGGCATTATGCTGGGACTTAAGATACAAAGATGAATACTTTTGGTTAGTTCTTTCAAGAACTTCACCTCATAGTAATAGTAGTTGGATAGAAAAGAAAAAGAATGTTAAGAAGTACTAAAAATGATAAGAAATCCATCTATTCACAGAAATCGTAACCTCCTTTGTTTATGCAGTCACTTATTCTCTTATCTTTTCATCATATTCACTGTAATTACCACTGTTGTCATTATCCAAAGGTTTTTATTCACGAATTTTGCAAAAATTTACTGCAAGGAACTGTTCTAGGCACTTGAACAGTAAACAAAACAGAAAAAAAAATCATGCCTTTGTAAAATTTACAATCTCCATAAAGACAGGAGAGAGAAAAAATAAATAAATGAATTATATGGTTTTTAAGAAATATTTCTTTAATGTTTATTCAACTATTGTGTCTTCTTAAAATGCAGGTCATTCTTCCTGCCTCTTTTTTTCCTGGGTCTATGCTTTCTTGAAGAAAATCTGTCCAGCCCGATCTCAGAAAATTTAATCCTGTAGGACCCACTGAGCTGGTTTCAGATCTCATGATTCTGCCCCTTGGACAAAAGTGATAGGCCAGGATTGGGTATGGGTCATTCGGATTTCATGTGCCAGGGTTGGGGAGTGGGACTTAGAGATACTAGTTAAATAGAATGTGAAGCTTGCTTAAGCTGCATGCAGGGAGAAGAAGAGAATGCCTCTGTAGAGAGAAAAAAGAATGAGGTAAGGACTTGAAGAAATGTAAGTGTGAGAACATATGGCCTTAGAGAATGTAAATACTGTTCCTGTGAAACTCAGCTGTACTTCCTTCTCTTGTATTTCATAAGGTCCACCTTTTCCTTCTAGTAAACTATACTTTGAATACATTTTTGCTACTTGCAAGGAAGTTATCCTAACTAGGATGTATTTTATGATTTTCAAACAATTGCAAACAATTTCAAAAAAGATACTCCAACAATTTCACAAGTGGCACTGCTTAATCAGAATGCATGCTGTCTAGTTTATTCAAGTCATGCATGCTGGCTGATGTCAGCCCTGAGCCTGATGCACAATTATGTCACACAATCTCCAGCAATAGTAGAAATTAATAAATTAGTTGAATATTTACCAAGATTCTTTACCTCCTAGGGTGGTATAGAAAAAGGAAGCTGGAAATCATGCTTCTAAATCTGGACATCTTCTTCTAGGTAGGGTCATCTAGATTTGTCTGTAGGATGGAAGTGGGGAGACTGAGAAAGAAAGACCATTCTGTGGTCAGATAAAGCTGTTGAGAGAGCTTTGGGGGGGCTGTATTGAGCACCCTTTTTTCTCTGGGTTATAAGTAGCTAATAAATGAGGCAATGCAAGCAATGAAGGGACATGTGAAGTCCTTGAAATAACTCTGACAAAGTGCTTTGAAGGAAAATTTTTATTCTGAGTTCTGAGGTTGTGGGAAACTACTGAAAAACTAATGATAGCAGTGATGTGATCCTCTGGGCACAGGGCAATACCTAAAGCATGACGAAAAGAAGGAAGAAATAATTCCATGTCAGGGGTTATTGAAATCTTAGCTAATTTTGTTGTTACAAGGCAAAGAAAGACATGCTGTGTTGTCATGTAAGCAACTCCAAGTTTTAACATCTAAGGGAGAAAGGCAGTGAGAGATAGAACAGTCCACTCTTTGAGACATGAATCACACAAATAAATATCAATTTTTAAAAGTTATTCCAGGAGAAAGATTGTCTCAGTCAAATGCTTGAACGCCTGACAATCCCATTAACATCACATGTTCTGTGTATTGAATCCTGCATGGGAAGACAGCAGTTTCCAATCATCTTTCTACATGTTATCAGGAGTGTGGCCAAAGTAAAGAGGGAAATGAAAGAACAGGAACAAATTGAAAAGTGTCTGAGGAGGTCATTTTTTAAAATAATCAAACTCTGATGAATGTTGTATTTTTTATTAATGATGACGAGAAATAGTCTCACAGTAACAAAATGTCAACATCTACTGACCTGGGGTAGTGTGTAATACAAGGACAAATTGTTTCCTGATTTCTTGCCATGTTTTTCAAACACTTGCAAAAATGAGGCTGGCCATTTAGCTGTGTTTATTCTTTTTGTGATAAAAAGCTACTTTTTCTTACCAGTCTGTCAAAATTTGAACTTGAGAGCTGAAAATGAACCCAAACTATTTCCCAACCCACCTTCAAACTAGCTGTGTTTTGAAAGCCTATTTTTTAGATTCAGTTAAAACCCTAATATAATTGTGAATAAAACAAATATAATCCTTCCTCTCATAAGTGTAGTTACAGTATATTAGGTAAAAACTGATATTATTAAATAAACACAAAAAGTATATAATAACAAGTTTGATAAGTGCCATAACAATTATAAAGTACTATGAGAAAGTATATGGAATAGACATGGAGGTCAGGAAAGGATGGAGGACAAACATCTAAGCTGAGATCTATTAGATAAAAAAGAGCTTAGTAAGTAGAGTGGAGGCCAATAGGTAAAGAGTAGAAATTAAAGAATTATTTTCTTCAAGCCTAAAAAGACTTTGGAAACTTCCCTGGACAGCCCTCATTTTTATGCAGATAATGTATTATTTAAAAAGGAGAATCTAAGGCTCTGGATACTTAAGCAATTAGTCAAATTAATGCAACAAATAAATGGTAAAGAGGAATTTGAGGTCTTCTGCTCTCTGGTGGGACTTGTTTTACCTTGTTCTTTATTATCTTCCAGTATTCTCTGGCTGCCTCAAATCATCCTGTTTTGCTTACTTTCCTTCAACAGACTTACTAACGTTTTGTGTGTAATCAGAAAGAAGGCCTTTATATAAACCAGATTTATTTTTTATTTATTTTTTTTTACTGCTCATATTTTTTATTATAACCATATGAGTGAGGGTGCAGTCATATCTCATTTTGGTTTTGATTTACATTTCTCTAGTGATTAGTGATGTTGAGCCTCTTTTCATGTGCCTGTTGGTCATTTATATACATTCTTTGGATCGCTAATTTTTTAAAAAATGATTTCAACTTTTATTTTAGATTCGGGGCTACACATGTATATTGTGTAATATTGAGGTTTGGGGTACAAATGATTTCGTTATTTAGGCAGTGATCATAATACTCAATGGGTAGTTTTCCAGCCCTTTCCCTACTCCTTCTCCCCTCACCCAATAGGCCCCAATGTCTATTGCTCCCATCTTTATGTCTGTGTGTGCCCAATGTACAAACAGATTTTAAAAAAAGAGCAAGTATCTAATATACATTCTTGGCAGTTTAATTTTAATATTTCATTAAAATGTTATCTTTTAAAACTATTTATGTAGTTTATTTATGTAGCTAAAAAAAAAATAGAAACACAAGACTTAAAGCACCAAACCAAAGCCACTACTCCACCCTGTCCCAGCCCAGCAGTTTTCTTTCTAGTACCAGTCACTTTCAAATTAGAGCTGTTTTATTTTTTTGCTGTTGTTGGTTTTCATCTCCATATTTCATAGTACTTGCTACTATGTAATTGCATTTATCCTGACCCTAGGCCTTTATGCTATAGTTTTCATGAAAACTCTACAATACACTGTCATGATTTTTGCTTTAAGCTATACATTCTCAACAGGGATGATATTTCCCTCCAAAAGGATGAAAATTGATTGTTCACGGGGTTGGTGAAATGTTCTCAGTTATTACGATGGTGTATAGCCCTGTAAAGCTCAACCCTATCTGATGCAATCACATTCTTTAGAATTTAATTTCTCCTGTGTCGTTTTCGTGGGTATCCTATGAGCAGCACTGACATTGGGATCAGGGAAGATACACAAAATGTGTATAAGATCAGTGCTGCAGCGAGTAGATGGCTTTCTTTCCTTAACAGTTTGCGAGAAGTGGCCTACTCAAGTTTATTGGCTGCCATTGGCTACCTTATGGATGTTGTTTATGTTTGATCCTCATTGTTTTGGTGTGTGACTAGGGCTTTGAGAATTAAATAAAAATAACGTTTCAATAGTTATTCAATAGTTATTTGGAATAATTATTCAATAGTTATTCAAAAGAGTTATTCAAGTCTATAAAAGTTATTCAATCCATCATTATACAGGTGCTGAAAACAAAAAAGTATTAACAATATATAAATGAATATCTGACAGCTAGTTAAGTTAAAAGTTATTTTCTTATATTGAGCAGAAGTTAAAAGTTAAGTTCACTGGCCAGCACGGTGGCTCACGCCTGTAATCCCAGCACTTTGGGAGGCCAAGGCAGGTGGATCACCTCAGGTCAGGAGTTCGAGACCAGCCTGACCAACATGGTGAAACCCTGTCTCTACTAAAAAATACAAAAATTAGCTGGGCATGGTGGCGGGCACCTGCAATCTCAGTTACTTGGGAGGCTGAGGCAGGAGAATTGCTTGAACCCAGAAGGTGGAGGTCGCAGTGAGCCGAGATCACACCATTGCTCTGTTGCCTGGGTGACAGAGAGAGAGTCCATCTCAAAAAAAAAAAAAAAAAAAAAGTTAAGCTCACTAAAAATAAACTTTAAGAAATGTAATTTTGTAATTATTTTACTTTTGCTCAAAGTTAATAGTTTTGAAAACTATTACTGTGTATTTACATATGTTGCTAACTTTCATAATTATATAAGTAAATAAATTATATTGAAATTTGCAATAATCATGCAGTTACAAAGTTGTTATATGCTAATAGCTTTTTAATTTTTTAAATATTACATTTAATGTAAAATTTAGTCATTCTGAAATTTGCATTAAACAAAAAAGTTTTATATTTTTAATTTTAATATATAAAGCACAGATATATCTATAACACATAAACAAGGGCACAACATATCTTGGGTATAAAAATGTCAAGGAAGGAATGAATAATTACAGTGAAAAGTTTCTAACCCATTTCCTTGGGGGGAAATAATGGAAAAAAGTTTCGAGATTTAATTTAAACTATTGCATTATTTCAAAGAAATTAAAAGAAAAAATAGTTTATTTATATGAATCTCTATATATTTACTATTTCTGATACCTTTTTGCATATAGCTTCCCCTACTCTTACGAGTCAGGTAGTATTTTACTACTTTCTGTTTTTCAAAATTTTGATAAAATATTATGTTTAGTGGGATCTCCTCTATTCTCCTTGTCCTTCTGGTTTATAGCATTTTATTTCTTTTCTCTTGTATTGAAAGAGTAATGACATAAGTCCATATGGCTAATTACGACGTTCAATAGAAATTCATTTAGTCTTTTACATGGGAATAAATTTAATATCCTAACTGTGTTCATTTAACCAGAAACTTTCCCTATCCCCTCTCCCATTTTAAACTTTAATGTGCTTAAATTCTCTGGAATTTCTATTGTAAATAAAACCTTCCAATTTGTTTTGATCACAGATCTAAATTATGTAATTTATGTTATTGTGAGGGATAAATTTGTACTCAGCCTGGAGCTGAACTTATTTCAGATACCACTGTAATAAACAAAAGCTTGGTTTCTATGGTTTCTCCTATAGCTAACGTTTAGAGATTAACAGGTATTGTTACCACACTGGGCACTGGGGCAATATATGTCAGGGGAGGCAGGAAACAAAGAAAGCACCAGATAATTAGAGAAAAAAAACTGTGATGATTTCATTATTCTCCAAGGACTAGATGGTTGAATAAATCTGTACTTGAATAAAAATGCTTTTTCTGCTCTTCTCTCTGGAGTAATTTAAGAGAAAACCAATGAGGAACAACCATTACACAATAGGCTGGGTGGCTGGGCGATCTCAGTTCTCAGGGTACCAAGCAAAACTCTCAAGCTGGCTTGGACATGGTACCTTCATAGCCCTACTCCACAGTAAAGGATAAATTGAAATACCTTTTCTTGTCATCATGGAATATGCTTAATTGGCCTTTTGTTCGATTGTATTGGCTTAATCTTTTCTAACTGGTTAAATTGGAGGTGGATGAGAAGCAGTTTGTTTTAATAAAAACTGTTCCATTAGGCTTAGATGTATGAAAGATAGCCAAAATACATGTCACTGAAGGAAATTCACAGTTTATTTATGCAATCTACTTTTAAACCAAGTACAGTAATCAAATTTAGAAAAGTTGGCAACAGATACAGTACTTTTATTTAATATAAGGTTTATTTTGTTAATACTTCAACAATGTTTCAATAATATTCTTTATTTTCCTTCTCCAGTACAGGATCCAGCCCAAGATCATATTTCATTTAGTTATCATATCTATCTCTTTAATATAGAGAGCAGTGCCTAAATTTTCATTGTCATTCTAGATATTGACAATTTTGAACAATAAAAGCAAATTATGTTTAGAATATTCTTTACTTTGGGTTTCCCAGTATCACATCTGGAAATAATGTCAATAAATCTATTATAATTTTCTTTAATTGACAAAAATTGTACATATTTGTCTATATTTACAGTGCACAACATGATGTTTTGATATATGTATACATTGTGCAATGGCTAAATCAAGCTAATTAACATATCTATTACCTGACATACTTACCATTTTGTTTTTTGTGGTGAGAACACTAAATGTGCTGTCAGCAGTTTTTTTTTCTTAAAATAGCTTTATTGAGATATAATTCACTTGCCATACAATGCACCCATTTAGTGTGTACAACTTAATAGTCTTCAATATATTCACAGAGATGTGCAGCCAGCACCACAATTTAATTTTAGAACATTTTTATCACTCAAAAGAAACCCTGAACCCATTAGCAGCCACTCCCTATTTTTCCCTATCCCTCCGCCCCAGTCTTAGGCACTATGAATCTACTTTCTGTGTCTATGGTTTTCCTTATTCTTCATATTTCATATAATTGGAATAATATAATATGTGGTCTTTTGAGACTGATTCTTTGACTAAGTGTGTTTTCAGGGTTCATCCATGTTGACCATGTATTAGTATGTTCCTTTTTTTTATTGCTGAATAACATTCTGTTGCATGGATATACTACATTTTGTTTATCTATTTATCAGTTGATGGACATTTGTGTTATTTCCTCTGTTTGGCTATTATGAATAACGCTTCTGGGAACATTTGTGTACATGTTTTGTGTGAATATATGTTTTCAATTCCTACTGAATATATATCTAGGAGTGGAATTGCTGGGTCATATGGTAGCTCTATCTTTAACATTCTAAGGAACTGTCAAATTGTTTTCTGTAGCGATTGCACCATTTTGCATTTCTACCAGCAAGGTATTAGGGTTCCAATTTCTCTACATTCTTGCCAACACTTGTTATTTTCTTTTTTTTCTTCACATTTCCCTGGGAATTTACATTTACAGGAAATTTGCATATCCTTGATGGCTAATCATGTTGAGCATTTTTTTTCACGTGCTTACTGGCAATTTGTATGTCTTCCTTTGAGAAATGTCTATTCAAATCCTTTAGCCGTTTTTTTTTTATTATACTTTAAGTTTTAGGGTACATGTGCACAATGTGCAGGTTTGTTACGTATGTATACATGTGCCATGTTGGTGTGCTGCACCAATTAACTCGTCATTTAGCATTAGGTATATCTCCTATTGCTATCTCTACCCCCTCCCCCCACCCCACAACAGGCCCCAGAGTGTGATGTTCCCCTTCCTGTGTCCATGTGTTCTCATTGTTCAGTTCCCACCTATGAGTGAGAACATGCGGTGTTTGGTTTTTTGTCCTTGCGATAGTTTGCTGAGAATGATGGTTTCCAGCTTCATCCATGTCCCTACAAAGGACATGAACTCATCATTTTTTTATGGCTGCATAGTATTCCATGGTGTATATGTGCCACATTTTCTTAATCCAGTCTAACATTGTTGGACATTTGGGTTGGTTCCAAGTCTTTGCTATTGTGAATAGTGCCGCAATAAACATACGTCTGCATGTGTCTTTATAGCAGCATGATTTATAATCCTTTGGGTATATACCCAGTAATGGGATGGCTGGGTCAAATGGTATTTCTAGTTCTAGATCCCTGAGGAATCACCACACTAACTTCCACAATGGTTGAACTGGTTTACAGTCCCACCAACAGTGTAAAAGTGTTCCTATTTCTCCACATCCTCTCCCAAAACAGCATGGCACTGGTACCAAAACAGAGATATAGACCAATGGAACAGAACAGAGCCCTCAGAAATAATGCCACATATCTACAACTATCTGATCTTTGACAAACCTGACAAAAACAAGAAATGGGGAAAGGATTCCCTATTTAATAAATGGTGCTGGGAAAACTGGCTAGCCATATGTAGAAAGCTGAAACTGGATACCTTCCTTATCCCTTATACAAAAATTAATTCAAGATGGATTAAAGACTTAAATGCTAGACCTAAAACCATAAAAACCCTAGAAGAAAACCTAGGCAATACCATTCAAGACATAGGCATGGGCAAGGACTTCATGTCTAAAACACCAAAAGCAATGGCAACAAAAGCCAAAATTGACAAATGAGATCTAATTAAACTCAAGAGCTTCTGCACAGCAAAAGAAACTGCCATCAGAGTGAACAGGCAACCTACAGAATGGGAGGAAATTTTTGCAATCTACTCATCTGACAAAGGGCTAATATCCAGAATCTACAAAGAACTCAAACCAATTTACAAGAAAAAAACAAACAAACCTATCAAAAAGTGGGCAAAGGATATGAACAGACACTTCTCAAAAGAAGACATTTATGCAGCCAAAAGACACATGGAAAAATGCTCATCATCGCTGCCCATCAGATAAATGCAAATCAAAACCACAAGGAGATACCATCTCACACCAGTTAGAATGGCGATCTTTAAAAAGTCAGGAAACAACACGTGCTGGAGATGATGTGGAGAAACAGCAGTTTTCAACTGTAGAGTACATTGTGATTAACTATAGTCTCCATGCTCTACAGTAGATCTCCTGAACTTATTCCTCCTGTCTAGCTGAAATTTTATGTCTCATAAACAACATCTCCCCATTCCTATCACCTCCCTCCTGCGGCCCCTGCTAACCACCATTCTAGTTGCTGCTTCTGTGGGTTCTACTTTTTTAGATTCCTCACATAAGTGAGATCACACAATGTTTGTCTTTCTTTGCCTGTCTTATTTTATTTAGTGTAGTGTCCTCCAGGTTCATCCATGTTGCCTCAAAAGATGGGATTTCCTCATGTTTTAAGGCTAAATAGTATTCCTTTGTGTATATATGCCACATTTTCTTTATCCATTCATCTGTTGATGGACACTTAGGTTGATTCCATATCTTGGCTATTGTAAGTAATGCCACAGTGAACATAGGAGTACAGATATCTCTTTGACATACTAATTTTATTTCGTTTGGATGTATACTCAATAATGAGAATGCTGGATCATATGGATTTCTATTTTTAATCCTTTGAAGAACCTCCATACTGTTTTCTATAATGTCTGTACTAATTAATATTCCCACCAACAGTGTGTAAGAGTTTTCTTTCCTCCACATTCTCATCAAAACTTGTCATTTTTTATCTTTTCGATAATAGTCAATTTAACAGGTGTGTGGTGATACCTCATGATGATTTTAATTTGTATTTCCCTAATGATTAGTGATGTTGGGCAGTTTTTCAAATTCCTGTTGGTCATTTGTATGTCTTCTTTTGAGAAATGTCTGTTCAGATCTTTTGCCCATTTTTAAATTTTTTTTTCTAACTATTGGGTTGTTTGGGGTTTTTAATACATTTTGCATATAAACTCTTCATCAGAGGTATGGTTTGAAAATACTTTCTCCCATTCTGCAGGTTGTCTGTTCACTCTGTTGATTGTTATCTTGACTGTGCAGGAGATTTATAGTTGGATGTAATCTCATTTACCTATCTTTGCCTTTGTTGCCTGTGCTTTTGGGGTCACATCCAAAAAAATCATTGCCCAGACCAATGTCATGGAACTTACCCCATGATTTCTTCCAGCAGTTTTATAGTTTCAGAGTTTTCTTCCAATAGTTTCAAATCTTATGTGTCTTCGATAACTTTTCAGTTGATTTTTGTATACAATGTGAGATAAGGGTCTAATTTATTTCTTTTCATGTGGATATCCATCTTTTCCAACACTACTTATTTAAGAGACTGTCCTTTCTCCATTGTGTGATCTTGGCATCTTTGTGAAAATCAATTGACCTCAAATGTATGGATTTATTTCTAGGTTCTCTATTTTGTCCCATTGGTCTATGGGTTTGTTTTTATGCTTGTGCCATTCTGTTTGAAATACTATTACTTTGCAGTGTATTTTGAGGTCAGGTAGTGTGATGCCTCCAGCTTTGCTCTTTTGGCTAAAGATTACCTTGCTATTTGAGGTGTTTTTGGTTCCTTACAAATTTTAGGATTTTTTTTTCTGTTTTCTGTGAAGAATGCCATTATGATTTTAATACAGATTGCATTGAATCTGTAGATAGATTTTGGTAGTATGGACATTTTAACGATATTAATTCTTCCAATTTATAACATGGGATATCTTTCCATTTACTTGTGTCTTCTTCAATTTTTTTCAGCATTAATATATAGTTTTCAGTATACAGCTCTTTTACCTCCTTGGTTACTTCATTCCTCTCTTTTTGTGGTAGCTTTTGTAAATGGGATTATTTTCTTGATTTCTTTTTTGGATATTTGTCGTCGGTGTATGGAAGTACTATGATATTTTAAATGTTGATTTCATATCCTGCCACTTTACCAAATTTGTTTATTAGTTCTAATAACATTTTAAGTGCAGTCTTTAGGGTTTTCTACATATAAGATTGTGTTATCTGCAAGCAAAAACAGTTTACCTTCCTTTCCCATTTGGATGTCTTATTTCTTTCTCTTGCTTAATTGCTCTGGCTAAGACTTCCAGTACTACACTGAATAGAAGAAGAAAGTGGGCATTTCTGTCTTATTCCTAATTGTTGAGAAAAAGCTTTCAATCTTTCACTGTTGAATATGATTTTAGCTGTGGGCTTGTCACATATGGCCTTTACTGTGTTGAGGTACATTCTTTATATACCTAATTCATTGACACTTTTTATCATGAAAGATGTTAAATTTTGACAAATGTTTTTTCTGCATCTATTGAGATGATAATATGGTTTTTGTTTTTCCTTATGTTAATGTACATTTATTGTACATTTATTAACTTCCATATGGTAAATCATCCTTGCATCCCATGGATAACTCCCACTTGATCATGGTGAATGATTGTTTAAACATACTGTTGAATTCAGTTTGCAGGTATTTTATGGAAGGCTTTTGCACCTGTGTTCCACAAGAATATTGGCCTGTAGTTTTCTTTTTTTGTTGTGTCTTTGTCTGATTTTGCACTTAGGCTAATGCTTACATTGTAGAAAGAGTCAGGGAGAATTCCCAGCTGTTTATTTGGGAGGCTGAGGCAGAAGAATCACTTGAACCCGGGAGGCGGAGGTTGCAGTGAGCCAAGACCGTGCCATTGCACTCCAGCTTGGGTGACAGAGCACGACTCCATCAAAAAGAAAAAAAAGTCTTATTATTATTATTATTATTATACTTTAAGTTTTAGGGTACATGTGCACAATGTGCAGGTTAGTTACATATGTATACATGTGCCATGCTGGTGTGCTGCACCCATTAACTCATCATTTAGCATTAGGTATATCTCCTAATGCTATCCCTCCCCCCTCCCCCCACCCCACAACAGTTCCCAGAGTGTGACGTTCCCCTTCCTGTGTCCATGTGTTCTCATACTGGGTATAAACCCAAAGGACTATAAATCATGCTGCTATAAAGACACACGCACATGTGTATGTTTATTGCGGCACTATTCACAATAGCAAAGACTTGGAACCAACCCAAATGTCCAACAATGATAGACTGGATTAAGAAAATGTGGCACATATACACCATGGAATACTATGCAGCCATAAAAAATGATGAGTTCATGTCCTTTGTAGGGACATGGATGAAATTGGAAATTATCATTCTCAGTAAACTATCGCAAGGACAAAAAACCAAACACCGCATGTTCTCACTCATAGGTGGGAATTGAAAAATGGCAACTCTTAATTTTATTGATCATGTTAATTTTTGTTCTATTTTCTATTTCATTTATTTCTCCTCTGATATTTGTTATTTTCTTTCTTCTGCTAAGTTTGGGCTTAGTTTTTCTTTTTCTTGTTTCTTGAGGTGGAGTTTGTTTATGTGTGATCCTTCTTTTTGTTTTAATGTAGGTGTTTATCTCTATAAACTTCATTCAGAACTTTTTTTTTGCTGCATCCATAAGTTTCAGTATGTTATGTTACCATTCTCATTGTGTCAATATATTTTTAGCTTTTCTTTTTGATTTCTTCTTTGACCTGTCAGTTGTTCAGAACTGTGTTTAATTTACACATATTTAGAAATTTTCAAATTTTCCTCCTGTTATTGATTTCTAGTTTCATATTATTGTGATCAGAAAAGATGGTGCAATTTGATTTCAGTCTTTTTTAATGTGGTAAGACTTTTTTTGTGGCCTAACATGTGATCTATTCTCAATAACGTTCAGTGTGTGCTTTAGAAGACTGTATTTTGTTGCTGTTGGATGGAATGTTTTGTATATGCCTTTAAGGTCCATTTAATCTGTAGAGTTATTCAAATCTTCGGCTTCCTGATTGATTTTCTATCTGCATAATGTAGTTATTGTTAACAGTGGGGTATTAAAGTTCAATACTATTATTGTATTGCAGTTTATTCTTTCAGTTCTGTTAATATTTGCTTGATATATTTTGGTGCTCGATGTTCTTTTGTTGTGGGAAGTCAGGGACCCTGAACGGAGGGACCAGCTGGAGCTGAAGCAGAAGAACATAAATTATACTTTTATAATTTCTTATGCCTGTCTTTACTGCAATCTCTGCACATAAATTGTGAAGATTTCATGGACATTTATCACTTCCCTAATAATGCTCTTATAATTTCTTATGTCTGTCTTTACTTTAATCTCATAATCATGTTATCTTCATAAGCTGAGAATGTACGTCACCTCAGGACCACTATTGTACAAATTTATTGTAAAACATATATGTTTGAACCATATGAAATCAGTGCACCTTGAAAAGAACAGAATAACAGGAAGATAACCATAAGGTCTGACTGCCTGAGGGGTTGGGCAGAATACAGCCATATTTTTCTTCTTGCAGAGAGCCTATAAACAGACGTGCAAGTAGGAGAGATATCACTGAATTCTTTTCCCAGCAAGGAATATTAATAATTAATACCCTGGGGAAAGAATGCATTCCTGGGGGGAGGTCTATAATTGGCCACTCTGGGAGTGTCTGTCTTATGTGGTTGAGATAAGGACTGAAATACGCCCTGGTCTTCTCTAGTACCCTCAGGCTTACTAGGATTGGGAAATTCCAGCCTGGTAAGTTCTAGTCAGACTGGTTCTCTGATCTCAAACTCTGTTTCTTGTTAAGATGTTTATCAAGACAATACGTGCACAGCGGGACATAGACCCTCATCAGTAACTCTAATTTTGCCTTTGCCTTATGATCTTTATTGCCCTTTGAAGCATGTGATCCTTGTGACCTACTCTCTGTTCATACACCCCCTTCCGTTTTAAAATCCCTAATAAAAATGTGCTGGTTTTGCGGTTCGGGGTCATCATCACGGTCCTACCAATATGTGATGTCACCCCCAGAGGTCCAGCTGTAAAATTTCTCTCTTTGTACTCTTTCTCTTTATTTCTCAGGCCCAGCTGTAAAATTTCTCTCCTTGTACTCTTTCTCTTTATTTCTCAGACCGGCTGACACTTAGGGAAAATAGAAAAGAACCTACATTGAAATATTGGGGGCTGGTTCCCCCAATATTCTTTCCATATATATTTATTATTGTTATATATTTTTGAACGACTTTATCATATAATAAATTCTATTTAGTCTCATCTAAGTATAGCCATTCCTGCTCTCTTTTGTTTACTATTTGCATGGAGTATCTTTTTCTATTCTTTCACTTTCAATCTATGTGTATCTTTAAAGCTAAAGTGACTCTCTTGTAGACAGCCTACAGTTGGATCTTGTTTTCTTAAAATATATTTATTTTTTATCCACTTAGCTACTCTTTTAATTGGAGAATTTAATCCATTTGTGTTTAAAGTAATTATTGAAAGATAAGGACTTGTTTCATTTTTAAAATTGCTTCTTATTTTGTAGGTTTTTTTGTTTCATTCTTTCTCTTACTGTCTTACTTTGTGATATTTATGATTTTTTTATGGTGGCATGTTTCATTTCTTTTTAATGTACATACTATATGGCTTTGCTTTATGGTTACCATGAAGCTCACAGAATTCATCTTAACAGTTACAGTTAAAGTTACAGAATTCATCTTACAGTTAAAACCAGTCCATTTTTAACTGATAACAGCTTAACTTTGTTCACATACAAAAACTACACTTTTGCTTCTTCCATTATCTTGTGTAATCATAATACATATAATATCTAAGCTAATATGCTGTTAAAACCATCTAGTTTGTTTTTAATAGGTTATATTTTTCATTTTGGGGTTTGTTTTATCTTTTTAAAAATGAATTCTGATTCTCTGGTAAAATTCTCCATTTTGACATTTATTTTTTTTAATGTACTAATTAGACTTATTTTAAAGTAAGTGGTATACCTATGATTCTGTTTCTAAGATGTTATTTCCCTCTTATTTGACATTTGGTTCTGTATCCTGTCTTGCCTGGTAATTTTTTAAAAAATGATAGACATTGTGAATGAAAAAATCACATGTTCCTAATTAATAATTTTCTTTAATATAAGAATTTCTTTAATATACTTTCTTTAATACAGCTTTTTTTTCTGGCACAGTTAGAGTAGTGACAGATAATATTGCTTTACTCAGTGATTGGGATAATTTGTGCTGAAGTTTAGTGTCTGTGGAGATGACTATATCTGCTTTTTCTGTCTTCTTCAGGTTTTACCTTTTAAGAATCTCAAAAGTGTGTTGTTCTTGTTAGGACTCCTAATCCATAGCTGTCTTTGTTGTATCCCTAGAACTATGAGATTTTCAAAAGTTCTTCTTAGCTTTGTTATATATTGCTTTCTGCTTTGTTTCTTAACCCTTCAGGAATGAGGAAATATTTGAAGATAAAAAGCTGAAACAAATACCGAGTTTACTTCTTTGTATGTTTCCCCCTCTGCCTATCCCTTGAGTTTTGGCCGTCTTAGTAGTCCTTAATCACTTCTGTTTCCTACTACACTATTCTGAGATAGTGGAAAGCTCTGATCTGCTGCTCTGTGCTAAATCTTTTGGCCTACTTCAATTATCAGTTAGTAAATCCCTTAAAAGAAAAGTGGCAGAGAATTTGTCTTAACCACATGGATTTTTGTTTCTCTGGTTTCTTGATTAGTAAAGTATATTTTGCCTTGGCTATTCTCTTTTTAATTTTAGCTTTTATGGTGGCTTTTGCTAGGAAGTTTGTTAGTACTAATAAGTATCCTGTCAGTCAGAATCAGAGGTCAAATGAGGTTTTTTTTAAAAAGCAGCTATGCATTGTTTCTGATTAGTAAAGTTATGTGTGTTTTCTTAGACATTTGGAAACACAGAAAAGTAAAAAAAATTTTAAGTCATTCATGATCTTTTTTGCTTCATTATCCTCTCTTGATTAATTCCTGATTATTTTTCTGTTTTCAGTCTCAATTAACTTCCTCAGAGTCAAATCAACTCTCATATTAATTAGATACTATTCATAGCACCTTATTTTTTGTTCTTTTTTCTCATATTGTGTTGTCATGTTTCTTTTTGTGTTTATTTTATTAGCATTTATATCTCTCATTACATTATTAGTTTTATTGTGGCAAGGACCATGTCTGCTCTTTCTGTAAACCCAGTATCTATTACAGCCTTAAACATAGCAGATATTTTATATTTACAGAATCTGCTGCACTAGCATTATTTCTGCTTTGTATGCATATAATTTCAATTAATATTTATTATGTATATAATTTTCATGTGTATTACTATATTTTCTGTATTTAAAAATTAATTTGACCACATATTATAAACATTTATTCATATAAAGTTTTGTTTCTAATATCAGCTCAGTCATCAATTCTTTGATCTTGGAAATTTTAATTAACATTTTTAGCAGTCAGTTTTCTTATCTGTAAAATAGGGAAATGATAACTGCTCTAACTACTCATTCTGGTCATTTTCAAAAGTAAATGAGACCACTGATCTTCATGGATCTTGAGGCACCAAAGATATAGGATATGAAATGGATAAACAATAATGTCTTAAACTATTGTTACCATTGTTTCTTAATGGATAGTCTATAAAAAGTGTAAATGGGCTATATGATGTAAAATCCATGTTCACTTTAGAACTCTAAGGAAGACATAATTCTTTTTCACTATAGATGGAGAAGCTCTTCACATATAGAATATTTACATGATAGCAAAGGGAAGACTGTCAGGAGCAATTGTGTAAGAAAACAAAATAAAGCTAAAACGAGATGCAGCTATTCTCATTGCAGCAAAGTAGGCAATAAGCTTTTTGTAGAGCACTTTGGAAGGAGGCAGACACATTTGTAGACTTGTAATAAGCACTCAGTTGCTCCAAGTTAGTGCATGAGCAAAAAAATAATTGCAGTTATCAATAAGAGCTGAGAATAAAAAAGAGCTATCCAATCTTAGAATATTTGAAAGAAGAACACTGAGACAAACAGCAAAATCCAAATGAGACCTGATCATTTGCTCTAGCCACGTTAAATTATTGGCAGGCTATATGATAACTCCATCTATCTCTGTATTTACAGTTTATTTATTTCTTTCATAAAGTTTTTATTATTTTCTTTTGGTCATAATAAATATATGACAGCATTAATAGTATAAAATATTGCTTAAATGATTTCCACAAATATTTCTGTTTCCATAGTAAATCTCTAATATTAAAATAAAAACCTTCAAAGTATTGCTATATATGATACCTAGATGAGTGAACTTTGCTTAACCTTAGTCAAGGTTTTGGTAGCCGGAATTTACAAAACAAGTTATATAATATTACCTACAGAATTCTTTCCCACAGGGATCATTCTTTCCAGGTGGATCTCACATTACTACTTTTGAAGAAGAAAAGTAGAAAACACTACATAATTGCAATGTATCAATATCAAAACTTCCAGGTGAAGTAAATATCTTGTAACAATAATAGATTCTACTTTCCAATAATGTTCATGGGAAAATCCTAGAGTATTCCAATGTGGGATACTTTGTTATTCTACCTTTTTTTTTTTTTTGCTTGGAAGATGTTGCATAACTTAGGGAATGGAAATCATTTTGTCAGATAATTTGGCAGTAAATATATTTCCCACATGCTTGGTCTTGTAAATCCTATCTGGCAAAGTAGCCATTTAATCAATAGAGTAAGAAAACAGATTTAATCTAGAAAGTGATTGAACTAGCACTGAGTGTAGAAGCTGGAGAAAAATGGAAATATCTTTGCTCTGTAGTTTCTCTAATTTTATAAATGATTACTAACGACTAATGAATCAATTGCCTAGTTCCTCTGTACAGTTTGGGAAAACAGAAGAGCAGAAAACCCTCTGCCTTGAGATTGCTGTACTATGGTGACTATGAAGGAATACAATTAGTCATGTTCACTAGTAACTTGTTAAATCAGCTTTATAATCATGAGAAACTAAGGAAGTTATAAGGAGCCAATAATGCCAAGGTGATAAAATATGAAGGCACATTTGTAAATGTGAATTATTCAGAATACAAGGTAGATAATTTATTGTTACTTGTTGCTATAATAATTCCTTACTAATGAGACTTTATTTAAATTTGGAGTTTGAGATGATTTGGAATCTTGGCTGAGATTTGTCCTTCTATCCACTGTGAAGATGAGATTTGGAAAGCAAGTTAGCAGCCAAACAATGAGGATAATATTTTTGAAAGTCCAAGTCCTACATTCTCATTCTTTATTAATAAATAATAAATGGCATTATTGCCTTCTTTTAACCCAGGTGAAGAGGAGAATATGGGGCAAGTCTATTCACATCACAAGCAAAAGTAATAAAACCCTTAGACCACTGGAGAAAAGAGGAAGAGAAGAGACAAAGGGTTCAGGAAGTGATGGAGAAGAGGTGAGACATGAGCAGTGTTGTGCTGACAAATGATCAACAATTGCAGCATTTGATAATTTTTATGGTGTAATATCTCACATCATGAATAATTTCAAGTTACCAGCCTTATGCCATTGAATGTAGAATTAGAAAGATAAAATACACACAAATAACCTGAAGGGCATAGATATTAGTAAAACCTATTTTGTTAGTAAAAATGGGTAAAAATGTATTAAAATTATTAGAATATGGTGAATTCGAGTTTTTATTCCTTTTGTTTTTAATATAATTAATTTAAATGAAGGTTCATAAAATTTAATTTAAAATGACTTATGTGTTTAACAGCAGGCTAAAAACATTCCTAAAAATCTAAAAGTCAACTTCTTTGAATTTTTATTGATACATAATGTTTGTACATACTTATAGGGTAAATGTAACATTTTGTTACATGCATAGAATGCATAATTATCAAGTCAGGGTATTTCGGGTATTCATACTCTGGCACATTTACAATTTCTTTTCTTTTTTCTTTTTTTTTTTTTTTTGAGATGGATTCTTGCTCTGTCGCCCAGGCTGGAGTGCAAATGGCACGATCTTGGCTCACTGCACCTCCGCCTCCCAGGTTCAAGCGATTCTTCTGTCTCAGCCTCCCCATGAGCTGGGATTACAGGCCCGTGCCACCACGCCCAGCTAATTTTTGTAGTTTTAGTAGAGATGGGATTTTGCCATGTTGGCCAGCCTGGTGTCGAACTCCTGACCTCAGGTGATCCACCTGCCTCGGTCTCCCAAAGTGCTGGGGTTACGGGCGTGAGTCACTGTGCCTGGCCGAGCATTTATCATTTCTATGTGTTGGGAATGTTTCAAGTCATCTCCTCTAGCTATTCTGAAATACACAATACATTGTCGTTAACTATAGTCACCCTACTATACTATCAAACATTAGAACTTACTCTAACTGTATATTTATACCCATTCTCCCCATCCCCCACCCCTCAAAACACCTCCACACCTTTCTGAGCCTCTAGTAGCTATCATTATTTTATGTCTCTATGTAAGTTTAATGATTTTTAGCTCCCACATATCAGTAAGTTTTATTGTTCTGTGTTTTGATAATAGCAGATATCTTCCTTTCACTTCTGGGTGTTGGACTCCCTGAAGCATATCTTTCAGGTCTGGTTTAGTGGTGATAAATTCCCTCAGTTTTTGCTTGTCTAGGAAAGGCTTTGTTTCTCTTTCATTTATGAAAGGTAACTTTGCTGGATATAGTGTCCTTGTCTGGCAATTTTTCTTTCATCACTTTGTATATATCATCCCATTCTCTCCTGGCCTGTAGGGTTTCTGTTGAGAAATCTGCTGTTAGTCTGTGGGGGTTCTCTTATATGTGACTAGACACTTTTCTCTTGATGTTTTTAGAATTCTTTTTTTTGTCTTTGACTTTTGACAATTTGACTATAATGTGTCAGGGAGGATCTTTGAGCTTCCTGTATCTGGATTTCTGAATCTCTTGCTAGGCTTGAGAAGGTTTTTAGCTATTACTTTGTTAAATACGTTTTCTATGCCATGGATCTTCACTGGTCAGGCTGCATTGTTAGTGGAAGCTCTGGAGAGGTTTTGCTGGAAACGGGGATACCAGTCCAGTCTTGTTGCCCCATAGGTGCTATTGGTGGGCCAAGAGTGTCTGTTCTTGGACCCCTGAGCAGTGTACACAGCCACTGGTGGTAGCAGGTTTAGGCAGGCCAATTCTTGAGCCTCCAGGTGGCTTGCTTGGGTGCCAGTAGGAGCAGCTATGGATCAAGCAGATGGGTGAGTCCTTGGGCCCCTGAGCAGCATGCATAGTATGGGCCATGGCAGTAGGGTGGTGGGATAACTCTTGGGCTTTCAGGCAGCATTCCCTGGTATTAATGGTGGCTGTGATGGGCCACGTGGGCCATTCCCCATACCCCCAGGTAGCACATGTGGATGCTGATGTTGGTGGTGGCAGCAGGCTGGGCTGACCCATCTTCAGGCCCCTGGGAGGACTGCACAGATACCAGCAGTGGTGGACAGGGTGAGGCAATCCTCAGGCTTTCAGGCAGCATGCTTGAGAGCCAGCTGCAGGTTTTCTGGGCTTGTGGTTAGGGCCCCTGGTGGTGCACACATGTGCCCAGAGTGACCGATGGGGTGGGGTGATACCCCAGGTCCCTTAGTGGCTAGGTGGGGAATACCAGGTGAGGTGGGCTTCTCTTTAGGCCCCCCCTCCATAGTGTGCATGGGTGTAAGGTGTAGTGGGCACAGTAGGGAAGTCCTTAGGTCTCCAGGTTGCGTGCTTGGATGACCAGCATTATTGGGCTGTTATTAGAGCCCCTAATGCTATGTGTGTGCACCTGGGGTGACTTACAGGGCAGGATAACTCCCCAGGTCCTTGGGCAGCATGCTCGCAGGAGTGGTGGTGGTGCCAGGCCAGGTGTGCCTGTCCTGAGGCCCCCAGTGGCATGCATAGGAATAGGCTGTGGTGGGCAAAGTGGGGCAATTCCCAGGCCATGGTTGGCATGCCCCAGCAGCAGCAGGCTATCCTCAGCACGTATGCAAATGTGTGGCAACCTTGCTGCTGGAGGCGGGGTGGGGTTCTGCCAGTGGCAGCCAATCTAGGCAGGTGGCTCTCAGGCTCTGTGGAGCTCATGCTACAGCTCTCTGGCAGTGATAACAGCAGTGGTAGTGGGTGGGAAGATTCTAACAATATAATTTTATGAGCTTGTATAAGCTGGCACTAGCACACCACTGGATCTTGGCCTTCATTCTCTTTACCAGGGTTGAGGCCCTGGGAGACAGTAAAACATATCCAAATAAATTTGAAGGAATCAAAAAATATTGTACATTGAACTGTGATTCTCTGGGCATAGACTAAAGAGTTTACAGGTCTTGCAGAGAAACCATGAATTCAGAATGGCACCACAAGCAACATGGTTGGAGAGCAAGAAAGCAGCAATGTTGGAGGAAGTGAAACGATATGGGGTAATATTTCAAATTTCATAAAGCCTACTTGTGGTTTCCACAAGCTCAGTGTGCTATATGGGGTGACAAAAAATTGTGAGAAAATTCATGGAACAGAAGAGACATTAACTAGATGGTATGATAGGAAACATGGGTTTCAAAGTGGATGCTACTACATATAAAGCTTCAAAAGACCAGATAGCAAGACTGGTCCAATATGGATATTGTTTGAGGATGCTTAGTACTTAGGTAGGACAGAACATTCACAATAGCAGCCAGCATAGTGTGAAATGACAGCTGGTGGACCAGTGTCCCCATCATTCCTCTTCCATGAGTATTTGGATGAATCTTGAAAAGGAGAAGGTAAAATAAAAAAACCTATAGCAACACAAAAATAGTCCTAAGAGGGAGCTTAAGTTTGAGCTCATTAAATAGTTACCTTGAATAATATTAATTGAAAAGTTTAAGAGTTTTTTCCTCATTAATTGGAAGAGGAGCAGGAAGGAAAGAAAAACTTGGAGAAAATAAAGTTACATTTTTGGAGTATGATATGGTTTGGCTGTGTCCTCCCACCCAAAATCTCATCTTGAATTGTAATCACCATAATCCCCATGTGTCAAGGGTGGGACCAAGGGTAGAGGTAATTGGCTCATGGGGGTGGTTTCCCCCATCGTGTTCTCGTGATAGTGAGTGGGTCTCATGAGATCTGATCATCTTATAAGTGTCTGGCATTTTCCCTGCTTGTACTCACGCCATTCTGCTGTCCTGTGAAGAAGGTGCCTGCCTCTCCTTTGCCTTCTGCCATGCTTGTAAATTTCCTGAGGCCTCCCCAGCAATGTGGAACTGTGAGTCAATTAAACCTCTTTCCTTTATAAATTACCCAGTCTTGGGTGATTCTTTACAGCAGTATAAAAACAGAATAAACAGGGCACATCTGAGTTCTAGCAAAAGTTACATTCTAGAATACATCTGAATTTTGATTTCTCTGTAGTTAGCACACACTTATAAGGAGAATGTTTTCTTAATTAAGAAATTGTTTTCAAACATCTTTATATAAATTATGTTTCATTTCAAAATAAATTTCTAGTCAAAATTTTTCTTTCAATTCTCTCATGTTTGCAACAACCTTAGAAATCCCACATTTATGCTTTCCTGTCACCTCCAGAATGGTACATCAACAGATGAATGGATTAAAAAAGGTATGTATACTCAATGGAATACTATTGAGCCTTAAAAAAGAAGGAAATTCTATCATTTACAACATAAACAGAATTGAAAAATATTATGCTAAATGAAATAAGCCAAGTACAGTAAAAAAAAAAATACTGTGTGGTTTAACTTACATGTGGAATCTAAAACAATGGAACACTTGGAAGCAGAGAGTAGAATGGTGGTTGCGGGGGCTGGGGATGGGAGGAGGAATAGGAAGATAATGGATAAAGTATACAACATCTCAGATGGGAGAAATTTTCTTTTCTTTTGAGTTCTATTGTACAGCTTGGTGAATATAGTGAATAATAGGATATTGTACATTTCAAAATTGCCAAGAGACTAAGTTTCAAATGTTCTCATCTCAAAAAAAGTTAACTATTTGAGATGATGACATGTCAGCTAGATTGATTAACTGGGTTGATTTAATTATTCCACATTGTATTCATAAATCATAACATCACTTTACCTCCACACATTTATACCATTATAAATTATCAATTAAACATTTTTATTGTATGATTTTTATGTTGACACTCATATCTCATGATTTGTGAGCACATTGTTTTCTATTATTTTGTGCCATTACAGGCATTTCAAATAACTGTTTACTTAGTGATTTGTTATGTTAAAAAATTTTTATTCTAGGCTCTTTAAGCTTGTGTAGTGCTTCATAATAATGCATTAGGCTTTTTGAGCAGAATTTCTTGAATCTAGCTGCTTTACACATTTTTTTAAAGTTCTTTTTGATTTATAAAGTTTCTTTGGGAACAATGAGACTGGTTACTAAGCTAGACATGACTGTTATTACTTAGTATATCCTTCGTAGAGTGTGGATGTAGCAATAGCTGTAGGTGGTCTGTCATATCTCCTTAGCTCTCACTTCTACACACCAAAGCCTACTTAATGAAATCTCTGCTACTCTCTGCCTGAAGGTTTTTTAATAGCCTTGGGGAAACTCTTAGCATATGTAAAAGGCAATCCAGAAATAACAGAGAGTTAATGATGCTACAGTAGCACTCAAACTTGGACAGTTGGGGAGTTGGTAGAAAAATATTCTCACTTTCTCTTTCCTCAGTTGGAGTAACTCTGAGATGTGTTCTACATGGTCTTCTAAATGTGGGATTAAGTCACATTTGCCTACACTAAAAACCAAGGTCATAACACACAATATTGTCTTCATTTCTTTCCCAGTCTTATCACCTTCCATTCTATACCATTAATTCTTGGATCACCATCCATGTAAACTACATTTATCTCTTTGATTCAGGACCTGCTTTTGAGAAAACATAATCTAATATTAAAAGGGAGTCCAACTATAGAAAAAGATACTTTTGAACTTAATGTATGAAAAATAAAGTTTTATAATAAAGTTGCAAAAGCAATGTTGTAAATATGAACATTCTAAACCAAATAACTTATTATAAGTTCCTCTCTTCTTTTTATTATGCTTTCTTTATTTTGAGACAACAATAACAGCAGCAAAAGCTAAAATTTTTATGGTGTTTAGTAAGTTCCAGCACATGCTCTAAATATTTTACACATAAAATTCTGTTAATTCTTATAACATCTTTGTGGTTGGTAGGTGTATGATAAAGGTAGGCATACAGAGAAAAAGTGATAAGTTGAATTTCATGCCCAGGATCATAACTCACAAATGGTAAAGACTGGGTCTAACTCAAGCAGTGAGATTTCAAAGCCCATACTAATAAATACCTTGCTATGTAGCTTCTATGCAACCTAATCTGCAACTATTTCTTCAATAACTACCTGCACAGACATGGTTCCCAAATTTATAATTCTAATCTATGCCTTGAGTCTATGACCCTCCAGAACTGTCAACTACTGTACCCCTTGGAAATTGTTCTTAGATGTCCCCAGGGGAAGAGCACTTCAAAGCCAAGGTATTAAAAGTCAAACACAGTTTTTTTTCCTTTAAATGTGATTCTCTTCTATATACTAAACTTTAGTTAATATCACAAAATTCAATAAGTGAATGTAGAAAGGATTCAGGATATTACCTTATCTTTTAAATTTTCTGAGAGTTTTAAATCATGAATGAGTTATGAATTAGCAATGAATTTTTCTACATGCTTTCTCTGCATCTAATGAAATGATTGTATGGTCCTCATTTTTTCAGTTAAAATGGTGAATCATGTTGATTGATTTTTTAATGTTAAACTAACCTCACATTCCTAGGATTTATTGCACTTGGTCATGGTTTATTTTCCTTTTTGTGTTTTGCTGAATTCTACTTGTTAACATTTTTTATAATTATTTTTGTATCTATTTTCATTAGTGGTCTGTGATTTTCTTTTATTGCAGTATCTTTTCTCATGTTGGTATCACAGTAATGCTGACCACATAAAATAAGTTGAGAAGTTTTGCCACCTTCCCTACTTTTCTGAAAGAGTTCATGTAACATTGGCATTTTTTTCTTCCTTAAAAATTTAACGGCCATGCGTGGTGGCTCACGCCTGTAATCCCAGCACTTTGGGAGGCCGAGATGGGCAGATCACCTGAGGTCAGGAGTTCGTGACTAGCCTGACTACCATGGTGAAACCCCATCTCTGTGAAAAATTAGCTGGGCGTGGTGGCAGACACCTGTAATCCCAGCTACTTGGGAGGCTGAGGCAGGAGAATCGCTTGAACTCATGGGTGGAGATTGCAGTGAACCGAGATAGCACCATTGCACTCCAGCCTAGGCAAAAAGAGTGAAATTCCATCTCAAAAAGAAAAAAAAAATTTAACAAGATTCACTAGTAAAGCCATCTGGGCCTTGAGATTTTTTCCTGTGGGTAAGTTTTTAGTTAACATTTCAATTTCTGTACCTTAATTTGCAAAGTGGCTTTCAAAAAAAATCTCAATCAGTTATTGAGTTCTATCAAATGCTTTTCCTTCAGCAGTTGAGATAATCATATTATTGTCTCTTTATTGTATTAATATAGGAAATTACACTGATTTTTTTTTAATCTTGGAATTAAAAACTTGGAAACCTGGAGTAAACCCAGGTTAGTTGTCATGTATCATCTTTTTAAACTACTGAAAATCCTTGTTTGATGATATTTTGTTTAGGAGCTTTGATATTTATTCATGAGAGATGTTGGCCTATGATTTTCCTTTTTTAAAAGTAATGCCATTTTAGTTTGGATGTCACAATTATTCTGGCTTCCTAAAATGAATAGGAAATTATCCCTCTGAAGAAGGTTTCCTTCCCTTTAGGAGGGCATTTAGAGTAGTGGTAGATCATCTTAATACCCTCGAAGGTAGAGATGAGTTGAAGAATTAGTCTTTGGCAAGGTTAAGCTTGACTCCTATGATGTTTACCAGGGCCTCCTTTTCGGCAAGCCATGAACTCCAAATTTTAGTCCCAGTCTAAAAGTCTGCTACTGTCTTAGTATCTTGGTGCTATGTTTCTCTTGGATTCCATGCCTCTTGGCTTCTTTGCTGTTAGATCTCTCAGTTTCTAGGCCATTACTTGTAAATCAACAGATGCCTCCAGGTTAAAAGCTAGGCCAAATGCTGGGCTCATTTCTGTACTTTGCTTCCTTCTAGGATCTTGTTCTTTCACATCCTCACTGATGCCTTCACACAGATGTTTTTGAAATTGCATCCAACTATTCTAATTATTCTTAGTGGGAGTGCTGATCTGATAAAAGCTTCTCTGCCATATGTGCAGGCAGAGAGTGTCCAAAGTAATCTTCAGGTGCAAAAAAATTAGTCATACCACTTAAAGCAATATTAGCTATATCAGTGTGACAGCTCAGTCATAGGTGACTCATTGGGCCAGGGTGCATCTAACTAGGAGTTTTTAAAAAAGCCTGGAGACGCTGTGGAGCCCATAAACCAGTCCAGGGCAGTATAACTCTAGGCTGTTTCTTTGTGAGAAAAAGACATTCTTATGTGTTTATACTGTTGTTGTTGGATGTCTACTCCCAGCAGCTAAATGCAATTCCTATTTGATTGAGAAGAGGACAAGACAAACAAACTTATTTGATTAGGACTAAAATGATGACTATATGTTTGAGCTAGAAAAGGAAAATTTGGGATAAATAAGAGCAATACGTCTTTACCTTCTGGGGAGTAATTCAGTAAAAAAATTTACCTCTAGAAGTAACATAATAAATTTATATGGTTATAAAATCAGATTCAGAAAGAGTTAAATCTGTGCAAAAATGACAGATATCAGTTAAGTATTAATAATAAAAATTTTTGTTAGATATTATACTCTGATCATTACTTAGATCAAATGTGAGAAAACCTGTCTTTCCTTGTGCCTACATGCCATATAAAGTACTAGGCTGACTGGGCACCGCATTAGGCCTAGATTATGCTATGTTTATCCTGATTCTACCTCTCTAAATAAGCCAATTCGAGGAAGTCCTAGCCAGAGCAATCAGGCAAAGCAAAAAATAAATAAATAAAAGGCATCCAAATAGGAAAAGAAGAAGTCAAACTATCTCTCCTAATTGACAATGTGATTCTATACCTAGAAAACCCTAATGCCTCCTCCAAAAGTCTCCTGGAATGATGTCAGTAAAATTTTAGGGTACAAAACCAACGTACAAAAATAAATAACATTACTATACATTAATAATGTTCAAGCTGAGGACCAAATCAAGAATGCAATCTAATTTACAATAGCCACAGAAAAGTAAAAATAAAATAAAATATTTAGAAATATACCTAACCAATTTGGGTGGATCATGAGGTCAGGAGATCAAGGCCATCCTGGCTAACATGGTGAAACCCCATCTCTATTAAAAATAGAAAAAAATTAGGTGGGCATGGTGGCGGGCACTTGTAGTCCCAGCTACTCGGGAGGCTGAGGCAGGAGAATGGCGTGAACCCGGGAGGTGGAGCTTGCAGTGAGCCAAGATCGCGCCACTGCACTCCAGCCTGGGTGACAGAGTGAGACTCCATCTCAGGGAAAAAAAAAAAAGAAATGTATCTAACCAAGAAAGTGAAAGATCTCTACAAGGAAAACTTGTATAAGTGAAAACAAAATACTGCTAAATCAAAGACACAAACAAATGTACAAATATTTTATCCTCATATATTTGAACCAAAAAAGAGCCAGAATAAGCAAAAAGAACAAAGCTGGAGGTATTATATTACCCAACTTCAGATTATACTATAAACCTACCATAACCAGAAAAGCATGATACTTGTACAAAAACAGACACATAGACCAATGGAACAGAACAGAGAACCCAGCTTGCATGCCTATAGCCATTTAATCTTCAACAATGTTGACAAAAATAAGCAATGAGGGAAGGACTCCCTATTCAATAAATGATGCTGAGATAGCTGGCTAGCATATGCAGAATAATGAAACTGGACCTGTATCTTTCACCATATACAAAAATTAACTCAAGTTAGCTTAAAATTTTAAATGTAACAACTCAAACTATGAGAATCCTAGAAGAAAACCTAGGAAATACCATTCTGGACATCAGCCTTGGGAAAGAATTTATGATTAAGCCCTCAAAAACAATTGCAACAGAAACAAAAATTGACAAGTGGGACTTAATTAAACTAAAGAGCTTCTGCACAGCAAAAGAAGCTATCAACAGAGTAACCAGATAATCTACAGAATGGGAGTAAATATTTGCAAACTGTGCATCTGACAAAGGTGTAATATCCAGAATCCATTAGGAACTTAAACAATTGAAGGAGCAAAGAACAAATAACCTCATTAAGAAATGGGCAAAAATATGAACTGACACTTCTCAAAAGAAGACATGCAAGTGGCCAACAAACTTATGAAAAAACGTTCCACATCACTAATGATCAGACAAATGCAAATCAAAACCACAATGAGATACCATCTCACACCAGTCAAAATGGCTACTATTAAAAAGTCAAAAACCAACAGATGCTGGATAAGCTGTGGAGAAAATGGATGCTTATACACTACTGGTGGGAATGTAAGTAGTTCAGCCACAGTGGAAAGCAGTTTGGAGATTTCTCAAAGAACTCAAAACAGAACTATCATTACCAAGCATTCCCATTACTGGGTATATAGCCAAAGAAGATAAATCATTCTACTAAAAAGACATGTACTCACATGTTCGTTGCAGTGCTGTTCACAATAGCAAAGATATGGAATGAATCAAGGTGGTCATCAATGGTGGATTGGTATATATACACTGTGGAATACTATATAGCCATAAAAAGGAACAAAATCATGTTCTTTTCAGCAACATAGATACAGCTAGAGGTCATTATTCTAAGAAGTTTAATGCAGAAATAGAAAACTAAATATTGCATATTCTAAGTAGTAGCTAATCATTGGGTACTTACATACATAAAGATGGAAACAATAGACACTGGAGACTACTAGAAGGGAGACGGAAGTAGCAGGACAAGGGTTGAAAAACTAACTATTGGTACCATGCTCAGTACTTGGGTGATGGGATCAATTGTACCCCTTACCCAGGTAACAAAACTGCACATGCCTTCCCTGAATCTAAAATACAAGTTGAAATTACTTTAAAAAAAAAGTCAGTTCAAGTTTTTAAAAACATAACAATAATACCTGAGTATTTCTTTTTTTCCAATAGTTAAAATAATAACAATTTAAATGCTTGTAAATACTGAAAATGATAGTAGAACTATTATATTTGTATTTGCTCCTATAGATATCCAACCTCTACTTTACTTTGATGTAGTAAATGAACTTTAATTTTAAAGCTCTAATTTTGAGAGCCACAGAGGAGATTTTCTTTCATCCATAATCTTTCTGCTATAACCTCCAGCAAAGCATAAGAGAAATTAATGTTAGGGACTAGCCAGATGTGTTTTGAATATTGGCTAAATTGTTTTCATAGCTCAATCTATCATACCTTCAGCTTTATTTGAGTTCTCCCTTGCTGATGAGCTGAAATTTTACTTGTAAAAAGTGTATTTTATCTGAAAGCAAGGAGTCAGAACTGAATAAAGCCATGGATATTGATTATTCCTCATTAACTTTGAGTTCTTAGAGCAAATAGGCTCATTTCAGATCCAATCCATACTATGGACACAACGACTAACTTACAGGAGTACGCATAAGAAAACTGACAAAAATGTGTTTCAAAGAGTCATATTTAAAAAAAAAAGAAAGAAGAAAGACAAACATGGATGGACAGCTTTTCATAAATAATGTACTACTCTCTTAAATGGAGATAATTATATGCTCCAAATTCTTTAGGTGGGATTGGATTTGGACTTTTTCAGCTGCATGCACAGAGTCAATTCCTTCCCACCTTGTGGTCAACAGCTTTTGGGACAAATTATCCATAGTTAATGGTATCGGGGGAATTTAATACGTGGCTCCGGCTTTTCAGCATCACGCCCTATTTAACAGATTAGACTATACATTCCAGAATGGAAAATTCCACCTCCACTCTCACCCTAAGCTTGAGGAAAAACCTGAAGTTATGTTACCCAATAGTGGCACCAAACTCTGCAGGAATTTTCATATGTCACATAACCTTGTGGGTCTCAGGTTTCCGTCCTTTAAAATTACCTGCATGAGTAGGTTGCGAAAATTTTCTCCCATTTTGTAGGTTGCCTGTTCACTCTGATGGTAATTTCCTTTGCTGTGCAGAAGCTCTTTAGTTTAATTAGATCCCATTTGTCAATTTTGGCTTTTGTTGCCATTGCTTTTGGTGTTTTAGACATGAAGTCCTTGCCCATGCCTATGTCCTGAATGGTAATGCCTAGGTTTTCTTCTAGGGTTTTTATGGTTTTAGGTCTAACGTTTAAGTCTTTAATCCATCTTGAATTGATTTCTGTATAAGGTGTAAGGAAGGGATCCAGTTTCAGCTTTCTACATATGGCTAGCCAGTTTTCCCAGCACCATTTATTAAATAGGGAATCCTTTCCCCATTGCTTGTTTTTCTCAGGTTTGTCAAAGATCAGATACTTGTAGATATGTGGCATTATTTCTGAGGGCTCTGTTCTGTTCCATTGATCTATATCTCTGTTTTGGTACCAGTACCATGCTGTTTTGGTTACTGTAGCCTTGTAGTATAGTTTGAAGTCAGGCAGTGTGATGCCTCCAGCTTTGCTCTTTTGGCTTAGGATTGACTTGGCGATGCAGGCTCTTTTTTGGTTCCATATGAACTTTAAAGTAGTTTTTTCCAATTCTGTGAAGAAAGTCATTGGTAGCTTGATGGGGATGGCATTGAATCTGTAAATTACCTTGGGAAGGATGGCCATTTTCATGATATTGATTCTTCCTACCCATGAGCATGGAATGTTCTTCCATTTGTTTGTATCTTCTTTTATTTCCTTGAAGGGCTAATATCCAGAATCTACAATGAACTCCAACAAATTTACAAGAAAAAAACAAACAACCCCATCAAAAAGTGGGTGAAGGACATGAACAGACACTTCTCAAAAGAAGACATTTATGCAGCCAAAAAACACATGAAAAAATGCTCACCATCACTGGCCATCAGAGAAATGCAAATCAAAACCACAATGAGATACCATCTCACACCAGTTAGAATGGCAATCATTAAAAAGTCAGGAAACAACAGGTGCTGGAGAGGATGTGGAGAAATAGGAACACTTTTACACTGTTGGTGGGACTGTAAACTAGTTCAACCCTTGTGGAAGTCAGTGTGGCGATTCTTCAGGGATCTAGAACTACAAATTCCATTCGACCCAGCCATCCCATTACTGGGTATATACCCAAAGGACTATAAATCATGCTGCTATAAAGACACATGCACACGTATGTTTATTGCCGCATTATTTGCAATAGCAAAGACTTGGAACCAACCCAAATGTCCAACAATGATAGACTGGATTAAGAAAATGTGGCACATATACACCATGGAATACTATGCAGCCATAAAAAATGATGAGTTCATGTCCTTTGTAGGGACATGGATGAAATTGGAAATCATCATTCTCAGTAAACTATCGCAAGAACAAAAAACCAAACACCGCATATTCTCACTCATAGGTGGGAACTGAACAATGAGAACACATGGACACAGGAAGGGGAACATCACACTTCGGGGACTGTTGTGGGGTGGGGGGAGGGGGGAAGGATAGCATTGGGAGATATACCTAATGCTAGATGACGAGTTGGTGGGTGCAGCGCACCAGCATGGCACATGTATACATATGTAACTTACCTGCACATTGCACACATGTACCATAAAACCTAAAGTATAATAATAATAATAATAATAATAATAATAATAAAAGAAAAGAAAAAAAAAAGAAAAGGAGAAAAAAAAAAAAAGAAATCCATAAAAAAAATAAAATAAAATTACCTGCATGGATTGGATGATTTCTAAGAACGTTTTTAGAGCTGTTTTCTGTCTGTGGTCCTAGAATTAATGATTCCACTCCACAAATATCCTTTAAACACTTAATTTGTACCCAGTTATATTTTAGACCCTGAGATGAAAAAAATGAAAGTTATTGTCTCTGACTATCTTCTCTGTCCCATTCATGTTGGGCCAAGTCAATGGAATGTGAACTGACCTGAAGTACATCATATCTCAGCAGGATTTAAATGTCCTGGCAGAGTTTGATTTGGCTTCTTGCATTCCTATTATCCACTATACACACTATACAAATTGGCCCCCGAGAGCCACTGGTCCTCTAGCTGGGACCCAGAATGAGATCACATAGAGTATACCCAAGCTTGAGTCCAGATGACCCCAGGTGAGCCCAGGTAAGCCATAGTAAACCTTCAGACTTGTGAGCAAGGAACAAATATTTGCTGTTGTAAGCCACTGAGATTGTGTAGTTGTTTCTTGCTACCTCAGAAGCTGACTAATGTAGTAGTTTATTATTTAGTAGGAAAGAGATGTCACCTTCCCAGAAATAATTTTAGTGTAATGTGAAAAGATTCTATGTTTAAAGCCTTTCAAGATCTTAATTTGGTATAAAGAAAATAATTTGACACATTATTTTATTTGTCAATCATTTGATCAGATTGTTTTCTCTACTTTATATCTGAAGACCTTGAAGCTCAGAGATATTTATTACTGGCCACAAATCACCCATCTTGAGTGGGGAGAACTATAATCAAATTTAGAACCTCTGAGTTTTGAATTGAAACTCTAGGTCCATCTTATATATTATTCTCCTGCCTCTAGCATAAGTATTTTAGTTATTATGTATTGAATCAGGTTTACATGTGAGTTCTTAAATAAATTGACAATAGCTGATTCAGGCCAAAAGGAACTTATTTAAGAAAAGGTTGAGTAGTCCAAATAAAAAACAGGAGGGCTGAAAAATCTGGATAGGGGCAGCCTGAAATTGTACCCCAAATCATCCCAGAACCATATATATCTTTTTCTACCAAGTACCAGATGCAGTAGGTGGGATCACTGGCACCACTTGCACTAGACATTGAATGCTATTGCTGTTATTAGCGTGGTAGGCATATTGTCCTTGAAAACTTGATCTTGTTGCCACCAACCCTGTAGTCATGACCAAAGAGAACTCTTCCTGATATCCTCCTCTTTGTGTCCCTTGCCCTAGACGAAAAGTTTGGAACAGCTGAATCTTAGGTCAAGGACCTAGGTTTTTGAATTTTCAGCTTTATGCTTACACTAAGAAGTTTCTGCCAAGTTAAGGAAAGGGTTCTGATGCTAAAGAGCTAAAACAATGGCAAATGCTAGGCAAATACAAAATATATTTTTGCAAATGCTCTTCTCAAAGCTGCAATGTAGGACAGACTAGGCTGTGTGTGCCTTCCTTTCATTCTGGGATACTGGGTAGTTCAGTGATTTTACTGTGCTGGAGTCTCTGCATCAAGGCTGAGTATATGGGAAATGCAAATTTTATCTGTGGTTAGAAACATGAAGCAAAAAGCGAGTAAAGTCTCTGCTAAGGGAAAAGATGAGCTTGGGAAATAAAGGGGCTGTAAATGCATGAAACTCAAGGAGAGAGGCAAGAAGCTAAATCCATATCCTAAGTAAACCTTATGGCAAAAGATTTTATAGTGCGGCTGTCTTTTCTAGATGCTTGGGCCTCATGTGTGTGCAGATTTGTTAAGGTAATATGCAAATTCAGATACCTAAGACCATTTAAAGGTGGTTTGCAAATATTCTGTGATTGACTTTCAAACTTGGCCCTGTTTTAACTAATAGAAATACACATCCCTAAAGCATTGGAAAGCATGAGCATTGTGTATTCAAAGAAATATGTTAACCTCATTTGGCTGGTAGGGATTCCAGAAACAAGATGTAAGCCAAAAATTAAATTCTTAGCCTTCCACCAGTCTGCATGGATGGCACCCCTCCTTGGCCAAGAGGATCTCAAAGAAAAATTAGTTCAGGCCATGTTGGGAGGGGAGGTGAGATATGCCTCATTATACCCCCTCCCTTTGGAGTTGAGGCACGACTGACCAGCACTAACATTAAAATAGAGACCATAAGACCTACAAGACAGACTCTTTGTAGCAGTAAGATACCCAACTCCAACCTGATTCTGATATAGATAGCATCTAATGACAGCAGGTCCTGAAGAAAAGAAAAGTATTTTACCCCAAAATGTAATTCTTTGATATATTTTGAAATGGCCCTGCAAAGCCATCTCTTTTGGGAGAATTTTACCTTCTGTAGAGAGTCTCCTTCCCTTTCCAGGTCTTTTCCTGATTCAGGGGAAATTTAAGAGTTTGATACCTTTTAAGTTCTGATAAGAGACATTTATCATCTACTCTTTCTGAAGCTTGCTACTTGGAGGCTTCATCTACATAACAAGAACCTTGGCTTCCACAGCCCCCTGTATCTTAACTTTTTCAACCAATTGCCAATCAGAAAATCTTTGACTCCACCTTTGGCATGTGAGTGGGCTGAACCAATATATACCTCACATTTATTGATTTATGTCTTTGCCTGTAACTTTTGTCTCCTTAAAATGTATAAAACCAAGCTGTAACTCAACCACCTTGGGCACATGTTCTAAGGACTTCTTGGTGCTGTGTTCCAGGCCATGGTCAGTCATATTTGAGTCATATTTGGCTCAGAATAAACTTCTTCAAATATTTTTGAAGAGGGGAAGAAGGCACGGACTTGAATTGAAATCTAATTATATGTTGAGTGATATGTAATTGTTTTAAGCATTTGATTATGAAGTCCCTTGGTGTACTTTTCTTCATTTATGTTATGCATGGGGTTTTTCCTTTCTGGCTGGTAGGAATATAAACATCTCCAAACTTGTCTGAGCTCTGTGGTTTTCACCTGTAATCCAACCTCTTGGGTGTTCTTTGCTGGGCCTCAGGTGGTTTCCTCATACCTGTGAGCTGACTGATACTCACCCGAAGGCTGGAGGAGGGCCCTCACCAAATTTTTATCTCATAAATCTCTCTGTGTAGCTCTCTTCTTTTTGTTATCCTGCCCTGTGAACTCTAGTTGGCTGTACGTCCTTACAGTCCCAACTCTGTTTTCTTATCTCTGGGAGACTCCCAGGCTCCACTTGGGATTTTCCTCCTTTTCTTGAGGCCTAAAAACTTTTATCAAGGCTGTAAACTGAGCAATTTTACGACCCACCTAATTTGTTTTCTCTCTCCCAGGAATCACTGCTCTATAGTGTGTAGGGTCCAATGGCTGAAAAACCATTGTTTTATTTAGCTTGTTTTTAGGTTGTTTTGGATTGTCCTTGTTACACCTTCTTGATCCAGAGTGGAATGTAATTGTACAGATAATTGGTGCTATTGTTTATATCAACATCAACAATAAAGAAAGTGTTTTTTAAAAATATGGTACTTTTATTGTAATTTCTGCAAAGCTGTAATTAAATTGATAGTACTTCCTAAAGGTGTTTTTGAGTTGTAAAAAGTACATTGTAGGCAACATTGAAAAAATATATTGATAATTATGCCCAAAAGGCAATGTGTAATTTAGGATTTTATAACATTCTAAGTTCTCTAAGTATAGATCCCAACCTTAAAAGTTGCAAATATGGGCAAATTTCACACTGTTGGCCTTATTTATTAATAGTATATGTTTCTAGGAATGACTTATGTATAAAAGTAAGTCCCTGACTACAATTATATAGGACACAGTTATTACACAGAAAAGAAAGAATAGTTTTGGCAAGGCATGGTGGCTCATGCCTATAATCCCAGCACTTTGGGAGGCCGAGGCGGGCGGATCATGAGGTCAGGAGATTGAGACCATCCTGGCTAACATGGTGAAACCCCATCTCTACTAAAAATACAAAAAATTAAATTAGCCGGATGTGGTGGTGAGTGCCTGTAGTCCCAACTACTTGGGAGGCTGAGGCAGGAGAATGGCGTGAACCCAGGAGGTGGAGCTTGCAGTGAGCCTAGATCGCACCACTGTACTCCAGCCTGGACAACAGAGCAAGACTCCGTCTCAAAAAAAAAAAGAGAAAGAATAGTTTTATAATTTTTGTCTTCTCCTTAGCTAGTGAAATAGAGTTTCTACAGAAGTACCTACATCTATAGCCTCCATTTCTTAGGTTTAATTAAAATATTACTTATAGATTATATCACCAGCCTCATTATATAGCTACCAAATGGAGAGTGAAGAGAACCTTGATAACTCCGTTTACAGAACCTTCACAATTATTCTAATTATTATCTGATAGATCAGAGATTACCACGTGAATTTCAGCTTAATATAAATGTTATGTAATTTCCTACAGCAAGGAAATCATAATAAAGTGTTGGAATAGACTTTAATCAAATCGACAACATTTTATCTTTATAAAATTTTAACTGGATTAGAGCCAAGATGGCCGAACAGGAACAGCTGTGGTCTACAGCTCCCAGCGTGAGCGACGCAGAAGACGTGTGATTTCTGCATTTCCATCTGAGGTACTGGGTTCATCTCACTAGGGAGTGCCAGACAGTGGGTGCAGGACAGTGGGTGCAGCGCACCATGCATGAGCCGAAGCAGGGCGAGGCACTGCCTCACTCAGGAAGTGCAAGGGGTCAGGGAGTTCCCTTTCCTAGTCAAAGAAAGGGGTGACAGATGGCACCTGGAAAATCGGGTCACTCCCACCCTAATACTACGCTTTTCCGATGGGCTTAAAAAATGCCAGGAGACTATATCCTGCATCTGGCTGGGAGGGTCCTAGCCCACGGAGTCTTGCTGATTGCTAGCATAGCAGTCTGAGATCAAACTGCAAGGCAGCAGCGAGGCTGGGGAAGGGGTGCCTGCCATTGCCCAGCCTTGCTTAGGTAAACAAAGCAGCTGGCAAGCTCGAACTGGGTGGAGCCCACCACAGCTCAAGGAGGCCTGCCTGCCTCTGTAGGCTCCACCTCTGGGGGCAGGGCACAGACAAACAAAAAGACAGCAGTAGCCTCTGCAGACTTAAATGTCCCTGTCTGACAGCTTTGAAGAGAGCAGTGGTTCTGCCAGCACGCAGCTGGAGATCTGAGAACGGGCAGACTGCCTCCTCAAGTGGGTCCCTGACCCCTGACCCCCGAGCAGCCTAACTGGGAGGCACCCCCCAGCAGGGGCAGACTGACACCTCACACGGCTGGATACTCCTCTGAGAAAAAACTTCCAGAGGAACGATCAGACAGCAGCATTCGCGGTTCACAAAAATCCGCTGTTCTGCAGACACCGCTGCTGATACCCAGGCAAACAGGGTATGGAGTGGACCTCTAGCAAGCTCCAACAGGCCTGCAGCTGAGGGTCCTGTCTGTTTGAAGGAAAACTAACAAACAGAAAGGATATCCACAACAAAAACCCATCTGTACATCACCATCATCAAAGACCAAAAGTAGGTAAAACCACAAAGATGGGGAAAAAACAGAGCAGAAAAACTGGAAACTCTAAAAAGCAGAGCGCCTCTCCTCCTCCAAAGGAACGCAGTTCCTCACCAGCAACGGGACAAAGCTGGACAGAGAATGACTTTGACGAGTTGAGAGAAGAAGGCTTCAGACGATCAAACTACTCTAAGCTACAATTTCCTTTGGAGGAAATTCAAACCAAAGGCAAAGAAGTTAGAAACTTTGAAAAAAATTTAGAAGAATGTATAACTAGAATAACCAATACAGAGAAGTGCTTAAAGGAGCTGATGGAACTGAAAGCCAAGGCTGGAGAACTACGTGAAGACTGCAGAAGCCTCAGGAGCCGATGCGATCAACTGGAAGAAGGGGTATCAGTGATGGAAGATGAAATGAATGAAATGAAGCAAGAAGGGAAGTTTAGAGAAAAAAGAATAAAAAGAAACGAACAAAGCCTCCAAGAAATATGGGACTATGTGAAAAGACCAAATCTGCATCTGATTGGTGTACCTGAAAGTGACGGGGAGAATGGAACCAAGTTGGAAAACACTCTGCAGGATATTATCCAGGAGAACTTCCCCAATCTAGCAAGGCAGGCCAACATTCAGATTCAGGAAATACAGAGAATGCCACAAAGATACTCCTTGAGAAGAGCAACTCCAAGACACATAATTGTCAGATTCACCAAAGTTGAAATGAAGGAAAAAATGTTAAGGGCAGCCAGAGAGAAAGGTCGGGTTACCAACAAAGGGAAGCCCATCAGACTAACAGCGGATCTCTTGGCAGAAACTCTACAAGCCAGAAGAGAGTGGGGGCCAATATTCAACATTCTTAAAGAAAAGAATTTTCAACCCAGAATTTCATATCCTGCCAAACTAAGCTTCATAAGTGAAGGAGAAATAAAATATCTCACAGACAAGCGAATGCTGAGAGATTTTGTCACCACCAGGCCTGCCCTAAAAGAGCTCCTGAAGGAAGCACTAAACATGGAAAGGAACAACCAGTACCAGCCACTGCAAAATCATGCCAAATTGTAAAGACCATCGAGGCTAGGAAGAAACTGCATCAACTAATGAGCAAAATAACCAGCTAACATCATAATGACAGGATCAAATTCACACATAACAATATTAACTTTAAATATAAATGGACTAAATGCTCCAATTAAAAAACACAGACTGGCAAATTGGATAAAGAGTCAAGACCCAACAGTGTGCTGTATTCAGGAAACACATCTCACGTGCAGAGACATACATAGGCTCAAAATAAAATGATGGAGAAAGATCTACCAAGCAAATGGAAAACAAAAAAAGGCAGGGGTTGCAATCCTAGTCCCTGATAAAACAGACTTTGAGCCAACAAAGATCAAAAGAGACAAAGAAGGCCATTACATAATGGTAAGGGATCAATTCAACAAGAAAAGCTAATTCTCCTAAATATATATGCACCCAATAGAGGAGCACCCAGATTCATAAAGCAAGTCCTGAGTGACCTACAAAGACACTTAGACTCCCACACAATAATAATGGGAGACTTTAACACCCCACTGTCTACATTAGACAGATCAATGAGACAGAAAGTTAACAAGGATATCCAGGAATTGAACTCAGCTCTGCACCAAGCAGACCTAATAGATATCTCCAGAAATCTCCACCCCAAATCAACAGAATATACATTTTTTTCAGCACCACACTATACCTATTCCAAAATTGACCACATAGTTGGAAGGAAAGCTCTCCTCAGCAAATGTAAAAGAACAGAAATTATAACAAACTCTCTCAGACCACAGTGCAATCAGACTAGAACTCAGGATTAAGAAACTCACTGAAAACTGCTCAACTACATGGAAACTGAACAACCTGCTCCTGAATGACTACTGGGTACATAACCAAATGAAGGCAGAAATAAAGATATTCTTTGAAACCAATGAGAACAAAGACACAACATACCAGAATCTCTGGGACACATTCATAACAGTGTGTAGAGGGAAATTTACAGCACTAAATGCCCACAAGAGAAAACAGGAAAGATCTAAAATTGACACCCTAAGATCACAATTAAAAGAACTAGAAAAGCAAGAGCAAACACATTCAAAAGCTAGCAGAAGGCAAGGAATAACTAAAATCGGAGCAAAACTGAAGGAAATAGAGACACAAAAATCCCTTCAAAAAATTAATGAATCCAGGAGCTGGTTTTTTGAAAGGATCAACAAAATTGATGGACTGCTAGCAAGACTAATAAAGAAGAAAAGAGAGAAGAATCAAATAGATGCAATAAAAAATGATAAAGGGGATATCACCACTAATCCCACAGAAATACAAACTACCATCAGAGAATACTACAAACACCTCTACACAAATAAAATAGAAAATCTAGAAGAAATGGATAAATTCCTCGACACATACACCCTTCAAAGACTAAACCAGGAGGAAGTTGAATCTCTGAATAGACCAATAACAGGATCTGAAATTGTGGCAATAATCAATAGCTTACCAACCAAAAAGAGTCCAGGACCAGATGGATTCACAGCCGAATTCTACCAGAGGTACAAGGAGGCACTGGTACCATTCCTTCTGAAGCTATTCCAATCAACAGAAAAAGAGGGAATCCTCCCTAACTCATTTTATGAGGCCACCATCATCCTGATACCAAAGCCTGGCAGAGATATAACCAAGAAAGATAATTTTAGACCAATATCCTTGATGAACATTGATGCAAAAATCCTCAATAAAATACTGGCAAACCAAATCCAGCAGCACATCAAAAAGCTTATCCACCATGATCAAGTGGGCTTCATCCCTGGGATGCAAGGCTGGTTCAATATACACAAATCAGTAAATGTAATCCAGCATATAAACAGAACCAAAAACAAAAACCACATGACTATCTCAATAGATGCAGAAAAGGCCTTTGACAAAATTCAACAATGCTTCATGCTAAAAACTCTCAATAAATTAGGTATTGATGGGACGTATTTCAAAATAATAAGAGCTATTTATGACAAACCCACAGCCAATATCATACTGAATGGGCAAAAACTGGAAGCATTCCCTTTGAAAACTGACACAAGACAGGGATGCCCTCTCTCACCACTCTTATTCAACATAGTGTTGGAAGTTCTGGCCAGGGCAATTAGGCAAGAGAAGGAAATAAAGGGTATTCAATTAGAAAAAGAGGACGTCAAATTGTCCCTGTTTGTGGATGACATGATTGTATATCTAGAAAACCCCATTGTCTCAGCCCAAAATCTCCTTAAGCTGATAAGCAACTTCAGCAAAGTCTCAGGGTACAAAATCAATGTACAAAAATCACAAGCATTTTTATACACCAATAACAGACAAACAGAGAGCCAAATCATGAGTCAACTCCCATTCACAATACCTTCAAAGAGAATAAAATACCTAGGAATCCAACTTACAAGGGATGTGAAGGACCTCTTCAAGGAGAACTACAAACCACTGCTCGAGGAAATAAAAGAGGATACAAACAAATGGAAGAACATTCCATGCTCATGGGTAGGAAGAATCAATATCATGAAAATGGCCATCCTTCCCAAGGTAATTTATAGATTCAATGCCATCCCCATCAAGCTACCAATGACTTTCTTCACAGAATTGGAAAAAACTACTTTAAAGTTCATATGGAACCAAAAAAGAGCCCGCACCACCAAGTGAATCCTAAGCCAAAAGAACAAAGCTGGAGGCATCACACTACCTGACTTCAAACTATACTACAAGGCTACAGTAACCAAAACAGCATGGTACTGGTACCAAAACAGAGATACAGATCAATGGAAGAGAACAGAGCCGTCAGAAATAACACCGCATATCTACAACTACCTGATCTTTGACAAACCTGAGAAAAACAAGCAATGGGGAAAGGATTCCCTATTTAATAAATGGTGCTGGGAAAACTGGCTAGCCATATGTAGAAAGCTGAAACTGGATCCCTTCCTTACACATTATACAAAAATTAATTCAAGATGGATTAAAGACTTAAACGTTAGACCTAAAACCATAAAAACCCTAGAAGAAAACCTAGGCATTACCATTCAAGACATAGGCATGGGCAAGGACTTCATGTCTTAAACACCAAAAGCAATGGCAACAAAAGCCAAAATTGACAAATGGGATCTTATTAAACTCAAGAGCTTCTGCACAGCAAAAGAAACTACCATCAGAGTGAACAGGCAACGTAAAAAATGGGAGAAAATTTTCGCAATCTACTCATCTGACAAAGGGCTAATATCCAGAATCTACAATGAACTCTAACAAATTTACAAGAAAAAAACAAACAACCCCATTAAAAAGTGGGTGAAGGACATGAACAGACACTTCTCAAAAGAAGACATTTATGCAGCCAAAAAACACATGAAAAAATGCTCATCATCACTGGCCATCAGAGAAATGCAAATCAAAACCACAGTGAGATACCATCTCACACCAGTTAGAATGGCAATCATTAAAAAGTCAGGAAAAAACAGGTGTTGGAGAGGACGTGGAGAAATAGGAACACTTTTACACTGTTGGTGGGACTGTAAACTAGTTCAACCATTGTGGATGTCAGTGTGGCGATTCGTCAGGGATCTAGAACTAGAAATACCATTTGATCCAGCCATCCCATTACTGGGTATATACCTGGGTATATACCAAAGGACTATAAATCATGCTGCTATAAAGAAACATGCACACGTATGTTCATTGTGGCACTATTCACAGTAGCAAAGACTTGGAACCAACCCAAATGTCCAACAATGATAGACTAGATTAAGAAAATGTGGCACATATACACCATGGAATACTATGCAGCCGTAAAAAATGATGAGTTCATGTCCTTTGTAGGGACATGGATGAAACTGGAAATCATCATTCTCAGTAAACTATCGCAAGGACAAAAAACCAAACACCGCATGTTCTCACTCATAGGTGGGAATTGAACAATGAGAACACACGGACACAGGAAGGGGAACATCACACTCTGGGGACTGTTGTAGGGTGGGGGGAGGGGGGAGGGATAGCATTGGGAGATATACCTAATGCTAAATGACGAGTTAATGGGTACTACACACCAGCATGGCACATGTATACATATGTAACTAACCTGCACATTGTGCACATGTACCCTAAAACTTAAAGTATAATAATAATAATAAAAAAAATTTAACTGAAGAACAGTTGCAATTCAGAAAGCAAGATTTATAGGAAGCACACAGTGACTAGTCCTGCAAGAGTATATGTGACTTCTGTTACTATGGATCTCAGTGAAAGTGTTTTAATCTCCTAGATAATTTTGCAAATGAGTAGACAGGTATAGAGGGATTGTGTCACTTTAAAGTTTGCAAGAAATTGGTGAAGACTCAGAGTATAATGCATAGGTGCTCATGTCTGATTCCTGGTCATCCACATCAACATCCCAGAGAATAAATACTTTGAGGGGTCAACTAGAAATTACCTTTAAAAAAGGATAAGAGTCTTGGCCAGGCATTGTGGCTCATCTCTGTAATTCCAGCACTTTGGGAGACCGAGGTGGGCAGATCACTTGAGGCAGGAGTTCAAGACCAGCCTGACCAACATGGTGAAACCCTGTCTCTACTAAAAGTACAAAAATTAGCCGGGCATGGTGGTGGGTGCCTGTAATCCCAGCTACTTGGGAGACTTAGGCATGAGAATTGCTTAAACCTGGGAGGTGGAGGCTGCAGTGAGCCAAGATCGTGCCACTGCACTCCAACCTGGGAGACAGAGTGAGATTCTATTAAAAAATAAATGATAAGAGTTTTAACATGGTCACACAAGATCCACTTTCATCTTTCATATTCTTGGTAGAAGGGAAATTGGACTCTTTGGGCTGCAAGTAATGGAGACAAGGGCTTACTTAAAGGAAATGTATATAGCAGTACAAGTGTGTCTTATGGAATCAATGACATTCATGAAGCCAAGCCTTGGGAAGGGACTCTAATCAGGAAACAGGAAACTGTGAAGCCTGAACACATCTCCACTTCTCTCTGCCTACCATATGCATTCTTGTACCTGCCCTGATTGGCTTTCGATGTTTGTAGTCTATGAAGGGAAGACAATGTTTCACAACTGAATTTACGTGCTATAGGTCTGTCAAAAGTAAAAACAAATTGGCAGTCCCAATTCTGAATTCCCAGAGAAGGGAATATGAGTGGCCAGCTTGGTCAGGAGTTGACCTGTGGTCCAATGAGGAGATTATATTACTGTAAAGAGCCTATCTTTATAGTTCAGCCTCTACAGAGGGAGTAGTTCCCAGGTAAGGCAAAATCATTGTGAAAAGTTGTCTAAGCATCTGTGAGTGGAGATGTGCTAACAGAAAGGAAGTATGGGGTTACATTCCTAACTTTTGACAGGTTAGTATCATGAGGTTGCTGTGCAGTGAGAGCAAATGTCATGTTAGATGTAATTTGGGGTTAAGAGTCTTAGATTCTACAGGCCTCAGGCTGGACTGCACCACCCAGACTGCTAAGCTTCCCTTAACGTCATCTTTTCAGTTACTGAAATCAGAGGGCCCCACTGCTGAGAGAATTTTGTGGTTTGATGACAGCTAATCTTTGTATCACACAGGGGTTTCTCAATATTGGATTTAAGTTCTCTGGCATAAAGCTTTCCTGGTTTTATGTTATGATATCCTGCCTCTAATGACCTCAATAATGTTGCCAACTGCACCGTACTCCAAACCAATCTTCTTTTTTTCTGGAACATCTGTACCTTACTAGCAGATTGAGTCTCTTACTAGAGAGATTGAAGGCCAGCCAGTTCCTTGATAAAAGGGAACACATTTTACAAATGGGTAAAGAACAATTGCCTCATGGTGCAATATCAGTGGGAAGTTCCCATCCCCACTTCCCATCCCCAAGTCCAATGGGGTGTGTTTTGTTTTCTGAATGAGGTAGGCTTTCTGCAATTTGGATGAAGCTTTCATCTTTGTTTACACTAAAAACACTACAGAGAGTACTTCCAAGTTTTATTTATTTATTTATTATTTTTCAACTTTTATTTTAGGTTCAGGGATTACATGTTCAGGTTTGTTACAACGGTAAATTGCATTTCACGGGGGTTCGGTGTACAGATGATTTTGTCACCCAGGTAGTAAGCATAGGTAGTTTTTTGACCTTTACACTCCTCCCACCCTCCTTGCTCAAGTGGGCCCTGGTGTCTATTATTCCCATCTTTGTGTCCACGTGTAAGCAATGTTTAGCTCCCACTATAAATCAAAACATGTAGTATTTGGTTTTCTGTTCCTGCATTAATTCACTTAGGATAATGACCTCCAGCTGCATTCATGTTGCTGCTAAGGACATTATTTCATTTTTTTCATGGCTGCATAGCTTTCCGTGGTATATGTATACCACATTTTCTTTATCCAGCACACTGTTAATGGGCATCTAGATAGATCCCATGTCTTGCTATTGTGAATAGTGCTGTGATGAACATATGAATACATGTATCTTTCTGGTAGAATGACTTATATTTTTTTGGGTACATACCCAGCAATAGGACTGCTGGGTTGAATGGTTATTGCACTTGATGAATAAAGTGTTTGGGAGTAGGCTTCAGGCTTCTTTAGATTTAAGGAAGTGTTACCACTATGAAAATAGAAGCTATCAGAATAGAAAGCCACAAACAACTATATCACATCTACTCACCTACCTGCTTTTGTAGGCACATACTCTGCCCTCCTTGTTGTTAACAGTCTATTCTCCCATCTAAGGCTGACATATATAACACCTCCCAGGCCCCTCATGCTGAATTAGGAAGATTCCACCGACATATTTCCCTTTTTTTTTTTGGCTAATTATCAAATTTTCTTGCTTTTCTGGATTGTTCCCACCTACATGTATGTATTTGATATTACTTACTTAAAAGAAAGAAATAAACTTAACAACCATCAGCATAAATTTTTTAAATCAAATTTAAAATTTCACATAGAAAAAAATCTTTTTACATAATTAACTCATTTTTTTCTACCCAATCATACTTTTTATGACTTAAAAACAACAATAAAGAAAAAACCCACCAGGCATGGTCTTCACAAGCAAAAATTAAATTGCTTTAATTTTTCTTATTATTCTATAATAACATAGTCTTGGTATTATCTAAATGTTGACTTAAAGCTCTTGTTAATGTATTATGAGGAAAGGAAACATAAAACACATTTGAAAGTCATTATTATTGCATTGCTATACAGATCTGAAAATCCAAAGGTGACTTGTGAAGTCAAATTTTATAAACTTCTTTATCCTATATGAAGTGAAGAAAGATTCTGACACTTATTCAATTGTTGTTGTTTTTTTTTGGCTGAAGTATCTACACTGTAGTAATTTCATGATTTGGTTTAATGATTTTATTAGCTGAAATATGAGACAACCACATATAAATGAAAATATGAAGGTTATATGTTAACAGAAAAAGTTTCAAACTGGAAGGCAGACCTGCCCTTTTCTAAATGTCAGATCTTGGAACCCAGTCATTTAAATGTTTTGATGCTGTATGAGTCCAAAAAATATTTTTGAAAGCTTCAAATAATTTACTTATATTGAACAGGTCTTAGAGGGAAAGACCTGTTGAATGAAAGTAACCACATCTATACGAATTGTATTAGCTCATTCTCACGCTGCTATGAAGAAATACCTGAGACTGGGTAATTTATAAAGAAAAGAGGTTTAATTGAATCACGGTATCACATAGCTGGGGAGACCCTACGAAACTTAACAATCATGGCGTAAAGCACCTCTTCACAGAGTAGCAGGAGAGAGAATGAGTGCAAGCAGGGGAAATGCCAGACACTTATAAAACCATCAGATTTCATGAGATTCACTTATTAGCATGAGAACAGCATTGGGGAACCACCCCATGATCCAATTACCTTCATCTGGTCCCACCCTTGACATGTGGGGATTATGAGGATTACAATTCAAGGTGAGATTTGGGTGAGGACACAGAACCAAACCATATCACATATACGGTGAGATCAACTAACATGTTTATGGGTTTTAAGTTCACTAATAATGAACTCGACTCTGGGTCACTGTCACAGATGAGAAGTTTCATTTTAAAAACTTTAAAAAAGAGAATGTAATAAATTGGTGTTGCCTTTAGGAGATCTTGCTCTAATGTACTTGAAAACATTTACTTATTCAAATTGAAAATGATTAAATCAAATGTTTGATGAAATTATAAAAATGATATAAATCTAACCTTAGTTCTTCTTAATGGAGAAGCAAAGAGTAAAAATAGCTGGCAAAGTGTGAACTAAATACGTGGCTTATTTTACTTTGCATTCCTTGGTGAATATATGTGGGTTTCTAGAATCTCTTGTATTTTACTCCATTGTTAATATAAACAATGATGTCCAGGCTCTTGACAAATGTTAATTTCAATTTTAAATTCTATTTTTCAGGTGAGGTCCAATGCCATTAAAACCTGCATAGTTGTCCCAATTTTGAGCCCTTGAAATTACAAAATAAAAAAAAAAATCTCTTGTTTTCTGAGATAATAGCACTATTTTCCTACAACAAGATTTAAACTGTTTTCAGCATATTACCACCTTAAAAAAATCAATAAACCCCTTGGCATAAATATTGAGAATTTAAATTACCAATTGCTTATAAGTGGGCCTTAACTCTAATTTTAGGAAGAGGAGGTTTCTGTTTCCTAATTAGTTCATTTTATTGGTCTGAGGCTGCACTTAAAAAGAATAAAATTATCCATTATGTTTTCCTAATATCTCCCAAATGTCGTACCTATTAAGAATAGGGACACCGTCAGCTTTCAATAGGGGTGCTATTGGCATTATGATGTGTCAGTTCTTCCTTAAACCAGAATGTCTCACAGAAATTGAGGATTATTTGGCATGTCTGGCCTGAACCCACTAAAAGCCTGGGCTGTCCCCACACATTTCCAAATGTCCTGTAGAGAACAAACCACTCCCAGCTGGAAATCTAAACACTTCTGAGGAGAAAGAACTATTTTATTCAATTTATCTATTTATTATCCAGTTATGGATAATGACTTCTAGGTTATTAATGAGTTGCAGCCAAAGCTTCCTATAGTTTAATTTTTTCCCTCAAAAGTAATTCAGATGAATATTTTGCTTTTCGTCCACTACACGCTTATTATAAGGTATAAAACGCAAGCTGATTATTTTTTAAATTTTCATTTGCCTAGGCAAATGAAGTGGTAACTTGAACACACACACACACACACCACACACACACACACACACACGCCAGCTTTGTGACTTAGTTATATAACTTTCTTCAGAAAAAGGACATCTGCAAATATTGGAGGCACAGAGTTTCAAACACGTTATATCAAAACTTGTAATTAGTGCTTTCAGATCCCTTCTGTTCAGTAAATCCAGAATTGTTCAGTAAAAACAAACAAATAAACCCCCCAAAACAAACAAACAAATAAAAATGCTGCAACTGCCGGCGCAGTGGCTCATGCCTGTAATCCCAGCACTTTGGGAGGCCGAGGCGGGCAGATCACCTGAGGTTGGGAGTTCGAGACCAGCCTGACCAACACGGAGAAACCCCGTCTCTACTAAAAATACAAAAAAAAAAAAAAATTAGCTGGTCATGGTGGCTCATGCCTGTAAATTCCAGCTACTCAGGAGGCTGAGGCAGGAGAATCACTTGAACCTGGGAGATGGAGGTTGTAGTAAGCCGAGATGGTACCATTGCACTCCAGCCTGGGCAACAAGAGCGAAACTCCGTCTCAAAAAAAAAAAAAAGGAAACAAAAACAAACAAAGAAAAACCCTGCAACTTCTCTAGTCTTAAACACACCAGTCCTATAGATGGACACTGTGAGTAAGGAGAAACAGAATGAATGAAAATAAAAACATGAACAAGTTAGATTTGACAAAATTACACTTCAATTAGTAATGACAAGATACTACACAAAGGTTTGTTTTCCAAATGTGAAATCTCCATTGACTTCACAAAGACATTGTCACACAGCAATCACATATTATAAAAAGCACCATCACAAATGTACCCAAAACCATATTCTATAAAACTGAACTACTGCCTTTGTAAACTTTCATCTGGAAATCTTTTAACCAGCCATTTCAAGAAGCACCAACCTCATATGCATGCCCACCAATTAAAAAAAAAAGAAAAAAGTAGAAAACTTACTATGCATCTATGACTTGAAGAAATACCAGCAGATAATTCAGCACATCAAAATCCAAGTCCAGAGTAACTAGTTTCATATTTCTAATGATGAGCTCTCGGCAGGAATCTTATTATATGCTGAAATATTTAAGCTAGAATCATTTCTCTTTAAAAGTATTTCAGTTTTTAAGACTCAGTTTCAGAATAAAACTAAATGAATGTTATGTTGAAGACATACAAAATTAAGAAAGACGGGTATATTTTAGGGAGAAACTCCTGTGTATGCTAAACCGGATTGAGAATCTCTACATTTTAGTTTCCTTTTTAAAAGAAGTTGCAACAGAGACTCAATGCAAATCCAGACACAACTATGTTGTTCTATCTTCCTACCCCCATCTCCTGCTTATTTTTATCTTTTAGTGCTTTTTTACACAAATTAAACATTGCAAAAACTTTCTATTTCAATTTTTAAAAATCACAAATTCAGAAAGATTGGAGTTGCATCTCAAATATTTAAAATCAGTCTTACAATTAAAATTTTCAAATAATGAAAACAGTAGTTTAAAACTTATTTAATTGTCACTTATCAATCCAAAATTATTATCTTTCACTTCATTTTTAATGAGATTGATTTTCGTTTTTAAATAGCGGTGTCACTACATCAGAATGTGGTGATTTTTTTTCTGCATTCAAAATGCTTTCAAATTCTATGTTTTTGACAGGTTCTTAGATTACACAGAAAATGAATAAAAAACATTCTGTTGAATAAAATATGCTGAATTATATAATAAGCAAGACACATTCCTTTGGAAGATAAACCGCTGGCAAAAAAAATATCCTGTATATTTATAAGTGAGCAAGAAAATTCTTTCTCTTTTTTATTTTTTCTTCTTTTTCTTTCTTTTTCTGTCTCTTTCCCTCCTTTCCTTCCTTCTTTCCTTTCTTCTTTCCTCTCAAAATCCACTTTTCCTAAAGTGTGTTCTACAAAACTGGAATTGAGAATTAAGGTGGGCAGGGAGGAGAGGGAAAATAAAAAGATAAAATAAAGAGGGATAAAATTACAGCAAACAATTTGCAAAGGCTACAGTCACACTCCAAGATGATAGGCACTGCTTGAAGTAATTTAAAATGGAGCAAAAGCTCAATTTGTATTGTGGTATGAGAATCAAGGAGGAATATAACACCTGAAACCATTGTGCCTTTTTATTGCACATGCTGCTTCCTCCTTCCTGCCTCCACAGAAAGGACTTTTTATCTCGCTGTTTCTTCCTCTTTGAGGTCCTCTAGGTGTGCATAGTGAGCAGGAAGTTTGTGTCTTCTGGGATAACTCAAAAGATATCTAAAAAGTCTCATTTTTAAGACTGTGTATATCTGTATGGATAGGGCTTGTGTAACTGATTTCCCAATTTTGGGGTGAAATTCAACCTTTTCTTTTGTTTCCATTCTTAGAAAACATGGAGAGGCATTCTTTGATTTAGAAAAATTGAGATTATTAGAAATTTTGCTTTTCTGTGTTCTGTAATCCATTTGGTTACGACAAACTTCATACGTGACTGCTGTTTGGAGTCAGTGTGCAAATAAGCATTATCATATTACGAAGAGATTTAATTAATTAGGTAATATGTTTGAACATCCAGTACGAGGTGAAGACTGCAAAACAAATTAGTTTTACCCGCTATCTGAAAAGCATTCCTTCAAATGGAGGGATTTTCAACGTACTTGATTCTTTACTCATAGATCAGGTGGTAAAATAACTAGTTTTATTTTTTTATTTTGACTAAAGTGTTTTCATCTTTTCTTCACTACAACCTAAGGAAGAAAGCTATTGTAACATGAGTATATGACTGGGTAATTTTTTGTCTTTGTTTTTGGGATTGAATTGAAGCATGATGTCATTTACAAGGGTGTAAAGTGACCAAACTTGGAAATAAGCCATGGCCATCTCATGGAATTTGTTCCTCAACACTTACAGTTTTTGCAGTGACCAATAGAACAAGTGACCACATGCAGGTAGTTTATAGGCTAATAGGTAGTTCACTGTTCCATGTGAGAAGGATGAATCAAAACTTAAGGTAGATTGGGTGAAAGATATTTGCTGTTTTTAAGATTATTTGACTTTTTAAAAAACTGTAAATATGAATTTCACATAATTTATTTGAACAATGTCTACTCCTTCCTAAGGTCATTTGATTTCCTCAAAATTCAAGGTCAGACAAGGTTAAGCTTCAGCCAAGATTTGCTTTTGGTCCCGTCTTACCTTATCTCTCCTCACCACCATCACTCTCAACTTTGCCTAGAGTTCCCCTCCTCCTAGACCTCTCAGTTGTTTCTCTGTAAACATCGCCTTAGTACTCAGAGTATGTATGACAGCTGCTGAGTGTATAGTGTCCTTATTTTTACAACATACAAGATCTGACCTGCTTAGAAATCTTTCCTGGTTTCCTCCTCTGTCAGACAATCTTGCTTCTCTTTATGGCTTTAGATTCAGGCTACCCAATATTAACAAAACCTGTTAAAGTACTCTTTAGGAGCATCAATAGGTTGGTGTGTGTGTCTCCCTGTCTAGGTAACATTCTCATGTTTTCATAGAGGTCACTGGAACCAGAGCACTTAAGCTCAGATATAGACTGTACTCTCTTCCCTCAATATCATGGCAGAAATAGGTGCCATTGGTCTCAATAAGGACCAACGGATGCAGTATATTAATAGATGGTTCCCATCACCCATAAGTAGCATGAAATACCTGCTTTTTCTGATGTATGATTGTTAAGTTATGGGATAGGGTTCAGCAAAAGCATTAATAGCAGCAGAAAGCAAACTATTTATTCCTCTTTCATAACATGAACCAGAATCAAATAGTTGGAAGCCAATTTTTGAATCTGAAGCAGATAATGTTTCCTGTATCCTGCTATTATTTTTCTCCCCAGCATGTGTTCAATGAAGATAAGTCCTGTGAATAATTATCTGACTCCATAAAAACCATTAGGCCAGAGTCCAATGAGATATCACAGCTGTGCTACGGATGAGATAATAGAAAAAGAACAGCATTCAAAGCTTTTCATTCTATCCATGTTTACCTTGAAGAGGGTAGTGGACAGAAGATAGGACCCAGAGTGATATGGTCTTGACTTCCCTGGGCTGGCATTGAGGTACTGGGGATGGGACTGGAGTTGGAGCCAGCAAGAAGAGTTATTTAAAAAAAGAGCCAAGAGAACTGTTTTATGTTATTTATCACCTAAAACCTAGAGATAGGGATAGTTCTTTCTTTCCTCATGTTACTGTGGAAGAGTAGGATGCAACCAAGATGTTACAGTAAACTTCAGCCTCCTAGATAAAGCCAAAAAGCAGGATGAGATTGATGGTTCAGGGGCACAGACTCTGAAGTTCTTTCTCAGGAAGTGCCTATCATAGGTTCAACCAAACCAAGTCGTTAGAACATGTGTAATTCTGTCCTAGTAAGGTCTAAAAGTTGGCTAGTGTGCTGGTGCCTATATTGCCTCCTCTGGCCAAACTGCAATGTCCAGTTTGTTTAATTAATGGCTATCTTTTCATTAAGCCTGCTTCCACAACCAAATGGAGATTTCTCAGCCTGCCGAAAGGATAAGTCTGACCTCTGTTTGCCTATGTTCTTTAGGCTAGCTTTTTGCTTAATTTTTTAAAAGTTGTCTTAAAGATATGACTTTAGGCTACATTAGTAACAAGGGAAATCTTGGCAAATCTCACTGACAAAAGTCAGTGAGAGCTTCAGGGGTTTGTGCCCCAATGGCCAGGTTTCATCCAAGAGCATTTGTGTCTAAGTGTCAGAATCAGGATATTTTTTAAAACGTGTAGATGTTTTCTTCATGATTAGGTCAAAAGAGATCAGCTCTACTCACTGGGATCCTATGTTTTAAATAAAATGTTTTCTATCTAACTCAAAATACACAGAGTCAAGCTATGTCTATATAACATCAGTACATAGAGAATAAAAGTGAAATATTTACTTCTTCTCTTAGATGATTTGTTTTTATCCTATAAACATTTGTGGTGCCTAAATACTGTTCTGTCTTTTAATAGATTTGTACTGATACTTGCAAGAAAGAAAATGTCAGAAAGATCACGGTAAGATAAGAGTTAAATGTTTAGGAAGAAGAATGAACAAGAGAAGAAGACTTAGGAAGATGTAATGGTCTTTTATACCTAAATAAAGAGAAATAACAAAAAGACCACATATGCAACCACTGAGCACAAATGCAGTCACAACTGCTGCAATGAGTGGCTATCTCCCACTAGTTTTTGCTTTGGTTTATAGCATGTCCACACTAGTCTTGGCTGAAGTTAAAGGAAGATCTGGTTTGCACAAATATTTATTATTAAAATATAATATCAACAATTCCTTAATTTGGAAAAATATGAGGAAATCATCTGTGGGCAGAAAACAATGACTCAAGGAATTTTTAGAGCAAACAATTTTGATATCAGCAATAAATTATTGAAGCAAAAATGGAAATTTCACTCCCTTTGTCTTACTTTTTTAAGACAAGTGGAATGTTTACCTATTATCCAGAGCATACCTTTGTAAACCAAGTGAATCACTCGAGAAGAAAACGTCCTTATAAATAAGAGGCACAGAGGGATTGGAAGCTCTTCCCTGATATATGGCAAATACTAGCATTCTTTCCCTTTGGAAGAGAATGACCTTAATCTCATTTTTGCATACATCCAAAATGAGAATACAGTTTTCTTAGGATGCTCAAGCAAAGCTCTTTCATTTAGACATGGGCACTACCTGGGAACCAAAAAGCTGAACTCTGATTTAAGCTCTGGTCATCATCTATGGAGCCTTAGAAAAAAAAAAACAACTATCATCTGGCTTCAGCTTCCATATCTGCAAAACATGGAGATTAACTTAGAGGCATTTAAGGATTCCTCCCAGTACCAATATTTTGGAAATCTATATTTCTCCCTGAAAGTTCAGAGAAAGAAAAGAGAGGCTTATAGAAACCATGTCTCTAGTACATGTCCTGTTGGTTATGGGTATTAAAAAATAATACTGTCGTTTGAGTAATGAAGACATTTTTATGTTTGTGAACAATTGTGTTTTCTATGCTAATCTCCAGTTAGGAATTACAGAACAAATAGAATTAGAATTTGTGGTGGTATGCTTAGCATGTATATAGTTAGGGACTTTTCTCCATGGCCAAAGAAGTATATGTCAACATGTCACAGCCCAATTTCCAAAATTTGTGAAGGAGAGAGATTAAGATGTTCTCTTCATTAAAATAGCACAGGAATTTTGGAGAAGATAAACAAAGTACAATAATACTTACAAGGCTCTGGGTTTTAGCACCTCAGTGGGCAAAGAGATGCTGTACCAAAATGTCTTCATAGGCAGGCATGCAGAACATGCTGGCCTGGCCTGCCCTGTGAAGTAAACAAGTCCCTTAGCCTCTTTGTGTCCCAGATTCCTTGTCCATAAAAAAAGGTTGAATATCTTATCTTCCTAGTCACTTTCAGTTCCAGAGTTTTATGACTCTTTAAGAACAGATTAAAATGTGGTCAAAGTAATATATAAACAAACTGTACAGATGCATATTTTAAATTCTTAAGAAAATATTAATAAGTTCTTCAAAGACACTCATTTAAATACGAATTATTTATGAGCTAATTAAAACTCATAGAGTCACATCACTTTAGATATGAAAGAAATCTTCAGTGTTCAACACATCACTGTATATCATGATTATTTGTGAATGTGTCCCTTCCTTGAAAGCTTTTGAGGACATAAATAGTCTATGTTTCTTTGTATCACCAGTGCTATACCAGTAAAGATATAGAGTGTTTACTAAATAAAGATTAGTTTAGTAAATTTTGCAGATAAACAGAAACCTGAAAATATCTGCTAAACTACTCAAAGTTACACACATAGCTAGAATAAAACTTCTCCCTCTTCTGATACCCAATGCAGAGACAGCTGATTTCTTCTTAAGGCTAAATTGTGATGTTTTCTAAAATGTATCATCAGTAATAACATTTACTTATAAAAACAGGCCTTCTGAGGACTTCAAGGCAGGACCAATAGAACTGAGCAGAGAGTAAGGCACACAAAAAACATTTAGTAACTATTTATTGATTGATTGAAACATGAATCAAATTACTCTTATCTTCTTAAAAGTAATAAAATTATATCTCTGTGGTAGCCATCCCAAGATGGGTGCCTTTCTTTCTCCTGTGCCTGTATTACGTGCTATTCCCTCACCAAGAGATGAAGCTTATTCCGCCACATCCTTGAATCCCACCCTGCCACTGCTTTAACCGATAGAGTACTGACACTATATCAGTTCTAGTCCTGACCTTTGGGAGTATAACAGCTTTTACCTTGGTCTCTTAGAGGCCAGAGCCACCATATATGAAGTTCACCTTCAGTGCTGAAGAGGTACTTAGACTACATGGAGAGAGAGAGAGGCCCATCTTAGCCCAACCTTCCAGCCACCTCCACCCTGGCTCTTGGAATGCGAAGAAAGCTGTCCTGAACCTTCCAGAGCAGTTCATCTAGCTAAATATCACAAAGTGACCACAGTCAATGCCTCAAGGAACAGAAGAATTATACAGCTGAGTCCCGCTTGAATTAAAGTCAGATAAAATATTGAGATATAATAAAAGATTATTGTTCTAGATTACTTAGTTTTGGGGTAGTTTATTATGAAACAATAAATAACTGGAACACTTCTTTATTGAACAAGTGTATAATTTTACTTTTCTATTTTTCTATATTAGGAAATTAGAAAATAATTCTAATTTTCTATAAGTAAAATTTTGCTGACCCCCTACTCTTATCCCAAATAAATACAAGTTAGAAAGATTTAATAATGCTAATTTCAAGCTTTGCTATGTTAAGAATATGTCCAGGATATCAGCATTAAGAAAAGCTATACCTAACTTCTTTATTTTATAGAAAGGAAGTAAATTGTAATGTGATTTATGGTGCATAAGCTACAGTATCAATTTCTTTCCCCATAAATGTAGCCCTACCTTTTACAGAGAAGCCAATTGAAGCAGTAAAAATTGTCTTAGTACAGGCATTTATTTGGCCAAAAGAATCCTGAAAGAATGACTGTTGTGTGTAAGTTGTTTCAGTGCCTTTCTTCCCCTTTTCCTTATCCTTGATTTAATATTTCCATTTTCATTTTAAACTCCTAACTCACTTATGTATGGATTCTTTCAGGAAATCTTTCTTGAATCCCTGCATTCCTGATACAGTCCTAGGCACTGAAAAAAAGGGTATGATTACTAAGAGATAGTCATGTACATCAAAGAATGTGAATTCTATTACAGAAGAAAAATATATTAATACACAGTGTCCACAGGGTACAATAAGTATAAAATTGAAGTAAGTGCAAAGGTGAATGAGAACTTAGTGCCTACAACAGTAGGGGAAGTTATCCCACAGAAAGTAAAGTTGGGTCTTGCAAGATAAATTTTGCAGACAAAAAAACAACAGAGACATTTCAGGCAGAGAGAATGACATCTGTAAAAGCATGAAAAAGTAAGGCAAAAATGGCAAAACTTCTATTGTGAATATAGCAAAGAATTGACAGGAGGGCAGGGGAATAATAAGAGATAAATAATGGGCTACAATAGTTGTAGGCTGAGGGCAAAGAGTGAAGAATGCATGCCATGAGCCGACAGTCAATTAATGTTTACCCAGTGCTCCCTACAGGGCCTACTAAGTGGGTAGCATGCCCACCACCACCTCCAACTGATTAGACCTGGCCTGCAGCTAGTCCATCTTTTGGCTTGAATGTGACCAAGCAGTTTCTCCTTCTCGGGCATTTGCCTTACTAGATAAGGTCAATGACTGTACCTGGTCACATACGATGCTGAATTAAATGGTTATGTAGGCACAAGGTCAGTTCTGGTGTCATGGCAAGCCAGGACCACAAGCAAGCGGGCAGCAGAAGCGCTACAGACTTGCTGAGTCTGTGGATAGGAAAATGGAACTGACATGCTGAGAAAGGCAGAAATGAAGGACCATGTGATCAGAGTAAACATTAGAGTGAGACAGAGCCATTAAAAGATCCATGAGAAGATCATATCTGGGAGAAGGGTGTGAGATTAAACAATCAGGCCAAAGGTAGGAGAGACATCAGCCAGATGGGGACTTGGTTTCATCCATTGGCTCTGACAGTTATTTCTGACTTTAGAAAGAGTGCTTCTCAGGTAACCTGATGTCAGAATCTAGACACTATCATTAGGAGCTCTGAGTCTACATGGTGTGTCTATGAAATAAGGCAAATAAAGTATGATGTATACTGATGATTTCCTATTGACCAAGGTGATGGGGAATGGCTGCAAGGATGAGGAAATTCAAGGCACGTTCAAATGGGCCACCTCTCTCTAACTATGTTATGATGGGCTGGCTTTCCCTTTCTTCCACTCAAGTCCTCACAGTTTGAGGAATGATTTGAGCTCCCCAGTCTTCTAAGATGTGTTGCTTTCTCTTTTATCAATGATCACAGCTAATGCTGGTAATGTTCCATTAACTTAATCTACTTAAAACTCAGCAAGGGCTGGGTGTAATGACTTGCTTGAGGTCAGGAGTTCAAGACAAGCCTGGGCAACATAGTGAGATTTCATCTCTAATTTAAAAACAAAAAACAAAAACAATCCAATAAAACTCAGCAAGTCCTCACTTTAGTCTAAGTAGTGCTCATACATTGAAATATTGGACAAGGGACCTCAGAAAACTTCATTTTTAAAGAAAATAGTGTAGCATGAGACTGTGAAAAGCTGGAGTGAAGTAAGCTAGGTTTTGCATTGTGATTTTCTTACCCTTTGGATCTTCAGACTGTGGTTCTGGAGGGTGCTTAATGTAGCTATGGTGGTATATCTAGTAGAACAAATGCCTAAAATATAACAAGAATTTCCTTGTTGATAGGATAGCTGTTGATGCCTTATCCACAGCTGTCCTTGGATTCTCTTTTTTTCTGGTGATACGGAAGAGCAGGAAGAACGGGTGTAACAAGTAATCCATGGGAGCAGCAGGTATCTTTAAGGGGGTCCAAAAGCTGCTTGAGACCCGCTGCCTGTTGTCATATCATGTCTACCCTTCAAAGGATCCAAGGCCTAAAATCTTTGAGAAAAACAGTTCTTGACTTTAGAGCAACAGTAGAAATCTTTACATCTTTTCCAATACAGTTTAGAAGAAGAAATTAGAAAAGGGGGGAAAAAATCAAGCAATGGGCAATGACCAAAGGAAGGAAAACAACAACAACAAAAGAATGTCCTCTGAGGAAGATCAGAGTTGAGTTTTATATGTTTATTACTGGCTGAGATATAATGGCACTTGAAACCACAGAGCTGCTTTCCTAGTTGATGTATTAGCCGAGTACCTGGAGTCTGACTGCCCTTTGCTTACCACCAGGGTGCACCAGTGCACACAGTATTCCAAACTTCTAACTCATCAGGGTTTGTTAGCCTTTAACAACTGGGCTAGTCAAAAGTTACTCACTTTTGAAAAGACCATTTGGAAGGAATTGAACCTGTAAGATACTGTTTATCAAGCCACAATTCTGAAATCCTCTGGACTTTAAAAATTACATCTACAGTCTGCTTTGCTACAACAAGTATTTTAAAATGAAAATTAACTCACATGCAACTGGTAATTAGGGGAATTTTGTTAGCACAACAGGGCAGACAAATTGAACCAAACGTGATTTTTCCCAGTATGTCCATCATTTGACATGATCAAGGGTAAGTTTCCTCACAGTTAAATAAAATAAAACTGTAACGATATTTGCAGATCTTAAGAAAAAAGTTGAAAAATCTCAAAATGTCTTCTGTTTAGTCCAAGATAGCAGCTGGTTAATGGCCTTAAGAACTGCTGTGCTGTCCACTGTGCTAAACTATCTGAGGGTAGCGTAAGTGAAGATTAGAACCTGGAAAGACATTTCCCTGTGTTAAAACAAAATGACAACAACAATAAAATACATTCCTGAATCACATTTTTATTTAGAATGTAACTGGCTTGTATTAAAGCAACTGTTTTTAAAGCCCTCCATTTCCAAGAAGAAAGCTTTAGACACCGGAGGGTAAACTGATTCAGGTTCTAGGGCAAAGGCAAATGGAGATTTAACTCTGCTAGTGTTCGCTTTAGGATTGTTACTCCTTTTGTTAGTGCCCTGGCCAAAAAGTGCTGTAGGTTTTGAGGGATCTGTTTCTAACTGTTTTTCTCCATGAACCCTATTATGTTTAATGTATGATTTTGAAAAATGTGAGAATGCATATATATATAGTGATATGGCAGAAACACCTGTGCCAAGAATTTTTCTGAAACATTTGCTTAACCCTTACTAAATGACAGACATTTTTCAAAATATTTTATATACATTAACCTATTTAATCCTCAGAACAATTTAATGAGGTTGGTTCTATTACTATCTTCTTTTTTACAAATGGACAAAATAAGGCAAGGAAGAATAAATGAACAACAAAAGGATGAATGTTTTAAAATAATGTGAATCTGGATGGATAGGAGGAGGAGGTCCTATTCTTTAAGTTATGCCCATGGGAGGGCTTTCTTAAATGGTGAGTTTGCTGGGAAATAAGGTTTCATTAGAATGAGGCTATGTAGAAGATAGCATACAACCTCATTTGATGAATACTGGTTTTTAAGCTTTGCCACATGTGTTTAAATGCACAAGCCATTTCGTTTTTAACTCAGTGAGGCACATATTCCTCTTTTCAAACTTTTCATCAAGTTGTCAGTAGATATTCCATATGAAGTAATGCTATGTGTGATGAACTACAGTGATTGCACAAATTCATATCTATAAAACTGGTTATTATGGTAACTTAGAGTTTATTAACTGCATCTCCCTTTCCTCCCTCCCTTTCTGCCTTCCTTTTTAACTCCTAAGTTAGATTACCTACTGAGATTGGCTAAGCACAAAGTCAGGCCAGACATGGAATATGGAGACCCCATAAATCTCTTGTATATAAGCTTCTAAAAGGCTCACTTGCTTACTTCTCTACATGAGAAATTGCTGCTTATAAAGAAATTCTTTCAGAGATTGATTTAATGTGAGTAAATAAAATTTTAATGGTAAATAAGCATTGTGTGTGAGCTGTCTATGGTACAAGCTTCAGACACCAGCAAGCAGAATGTGGTAGGTCATATTATCCTCAGCTGCCTTTCTGTGAATCTGAAGATTATTGAAAACCATTCTCATTTCCATAATGAGTTCATAATGCAACAAAGAATGACAAGAGTTTACCATATCACTCTGATTGTATTCTGGGACTCTGGAAAGAGAAAATTCCATCATTGAATTACCATTTTATTTGACATTTCATAATCAAGTGAGAATGCATAAAAATTGGAAAATAATGCACGTAAATTTATAAAGAAAGAAAAGTATGACATTGTATTTTACAATTCCCCCTTCCATTCTTTGTAACAAAATGCTTTTTTGATTTATTTTTAAATTTTCCATTTGGTGCCAAGTACCTGAGTGTTAGTTATACTGCCAAGAACCTGAGGGTTAGCTACACTCTTCTTTTGAGAACAAATTTGGACTTTAAGGCATCCTAGTAGTTACAGATTAGTGTTTAGCCAAATGTAGGCTAAGAATTATGTTTATCAGAATCACCTGAAGTGCTTGTTAAAAAACATAAATTCTTAAACTACAGTCCTATTTACTAAATTACAATATTTGGTTGTGCGGGTCTAGGAACTTTTTTTTTAAACGGAGTCTCACTCTGTCACCCAGGCTGGAATGCAGTAGCGTGATCTCGGCTCACTGCAACTTCCATCTTCCACCTTCCGCCTCCCGAGTTCAAGCAATTCTCTTGCCTCAGCCTCCCAAGTAGCTGGGACTACAGGCACATGCCACCATGCCCGGCTAATTTTTTGTATTTTTAGTAGAAATGGGGTTTCACCGTGTTAGCCAGGATGGTCTTGATCTCCTGACCTTGTGAACTGCTTGCCTCAGCCTCCCAAAGTAATCCTCACACCTGGGATTACAGGCATGAGCCACTAGGCTTGGCCTACCTCAATATTTTTTACAAGGTTCTTATGGCTTTTACACACACTAAAATTTTGTGTGTGTAAAATTTGGGTTTAAATCACTGATTTAGAAAATCCAGAGAATTTACAATAGGTATAGTTGTTGCAGCCAGGCAGAAAAAGCCATTGATTGATTAGTTACTATAGATCCCAAGTTTTTTTCTGATTAGACAGGCTTTGTTTCTTAATACAAATTAAGAGAGTCAAATAATCTACTTAGTCAGTTGAAGACTGAGAACCAAGTCAACAAATCAAAGTCCAGTTGTGCAACCAATCTCAGAGGTCTTGTTTGACTGAAAAAAGACATTGTAAACAGCCTATACCCAAAGTTTGTCAGGATAGTCAAATTGATTTATGAGTGGAGAAAGAGCCTTAAAACAATCACTACCATCAAGATTGTAGAAATGTTTAGGTTTATCCAAAAATCTTTAGTTGCAGAAGAGGAAACCTCCGAATTAAATATTGATACATGCAGGATCATGCTAAGTGTAAGAGACCCTTTTCAGTAGTTGTTTGACTTCTAAGCAGACTTTTGACATTGCTAAATACTCCTTTTTGAAACAGTCTCTTCTCTTGGTTTCTGTGATTTAACATCGTGTACGTGAAGGTGGCTGCACTTGGTGGCTTAACATAATAAAAGTTAATTTCTCACTCATGTTAAGTCCAATAGTGTTTTTCCCCAGGGGATGGGGAAGTTTTCTGGCTTCTTTTGGAGGCTGACATGAACTGACTAGATGGAGAAGAGACAAATTGTTATGGGAAGATCTTACGTATCAGCTTTGAGAGCGGCATTTATCACTATTGCTCTCATTCCATTAGTTAGGATTCAATCATATAGGAATACCTAAGTACCTGGGAGGCTGGGAAATACAGTCTAGAAAGAAAAATAAGCACGTTGGTGCTCAGTGAAAAATCTCTGCTAGACAAATTCACCTTGTTTTCTTTCTACCTCTTTTATGCTCTTTCTCAGATGCATCTGTGACTTTTTTTCTCTACCCAACCCTGAAACATGGATTTTCCTCGTGGCTCTGTCCTAAGTCTCCAATCCTTTTGGTCTTCAAACTTTCCCTGGGCAATCTCATTCTTTCACATGACTTTAATGTGCATCTGTAGCCCCGGGAGCCCCCAAAGCAAAGTCCAGTTGCTACTGAATTTTTATCCCCCAGTGGCTCAAAGGTATGTCAACCTCAAATGTGCAAAAGTGAACTCTTCAGCATCCTGATTCTTTTCTCCTTCCAGCCTTTTTGGACACAGTAAATGGCAACGATCTGTTTCAAACTGCCCAAATCAGAGACCCAGGAGTGCTCCCTGACTCCTCCTACATTTCCCTTCATCATTGAATTAGTCATTAAGGTCTGATGATTCTAGTTGCTAAATATCTCTTAAATATAACCACTACTCCATGTCCATTTCTGCTATCCTAGTAAAGTCCATCATCTCTTCCTTCTTTTCCTGGTTACTGCCCAAAGTCTTGCTCCCCCTCCATCTACTCTTTATATTGCCACCAAAGTTATTTTTATAAAATTAAATTATTTATTTCTCTGCTTTAATTCTTTCAATGAGTTTTCTGTGCCATCACAATAAAGTCCAAGCTCTCGAATGTGATTTATAGTGTCCTCCATGATTTGGTCCTTCTATCCCCTTTCTTGACCTTCAACTCCTCCCCTCTTACTATTTTTCTTTAACATACAATGTTCTTTTGATTGTTTTCTCAAGCATAACATTTTTTTCTCTGGACCTCTGCTCATGTTGTCCCCTTTACTTAGATCTGTTTCCCTGACCCATTTGAAAGTCTAAATACTATTCATTTTTGGGGTTTTAACTTAAACATCACTTCCTTTTGGAAATCTACAAGAATTCCTTAGTTCATACTGGTTCATATTAGAAACCTGTAAGGATTCCTTAGTTCATATTAGAAGCCCTGCTTATTCTTCTGTGACACTTTGCAATTTATTGTGTTTTCTTGTTTAAAATGTTTATTTACCCTCACTCTTCTGCACTCTCCAAGAAAGCAAGAGTTGAATCAGTTATGTTTACTGCTTCATCTCCAAGATTCTTACTGGGTATGCAGAAGTTTGCTGGTGAATGAATAAAGTTATTAAATGAGAAACTCAGCCAGCTACTATCATATTTCTGCACGTTCTGTGAAACAAATGGTTGCTTATGTGGTCCAGTTAAATGATCTGTGAAACCATTTTCCAGAAGTCCAAATTCTGATGGCATCTTCACGTAGCACCTCCAATCACTTTCTTTGACAAGAAGAATAGGATTGCTTTTTGTTTGCACACACTTGTTTGTTTCCATTACTATCAACTTCCTCAACAAACCCAGGCAAAGCTAAGGAGCGATTTCCATAACACTTCCCAGAGGAACACAATAAATGAAATCAGAGAGACATCTGTGCATTGTTTTTTTCTTTTATCTCCATTAACCTTTTATGAACTGCAAATTACTTTAGAACAGCTGGGCAAGAGGGAAGAGAGAGCTATTTTGTTTAAAAAAAGATGTATGAACATAATGACTAATTTGATGCTTTCAAGTTTTATCATCTACAAAGTTACAGCAATTTTCTTAACTTACAATTGACTAGTATAATATTAATCAGGAGACATATTGAGTATGTACATACAGTGAGAAAGGACAACTCTAAACATGCCAACTGACTTTGGAAAACTGAAATGGAAAAAATGTGTAACTGAGGTGGAAGCTGGCTATTGCCACACCAATCTCCTTTCCAGCACTGAAAAATTGATTCTCCTGGTTATGGAGTGCTCTCTTATATTTCATGATTGCTTGGCTGAAGAGAGCTAACCACCCCCAAGGTTACATCCTTTTCTAAGGTCAGTTTGCCCTGCTGACTAGGTTGCCTTGAGCATGTAACAGCCTGGGCCTCTTGACCCAGCTTGAGGCAACTCTTAAGGATTATCAGTTAAATGTGGAGCTTCCCACGTGGTTGGCTGGGGTCTCCATTTGAACACACCAGAGCCTACGTTCTCCCTCTGTCCGATAGTGCTTCCTTCTCCCTTCCCACAGGTATCGGTCGTGGGAACACTCCCTAATGAACTTCCCATATGCTAATCTCCATGTGCTGTCTCAGATTCTGTGACACACACCTTCTATACTAGGCTGCACATCTAGTCTCAGATAGGATTTTTTTTTACTCTGTTATCCACTAACTTCTTGATGGTAAAATTGGAAGAGGAGATATTGTTTGTCCAGCAAGAGAGGCAAGGGAGTAAGATTGGGTTTGAGGATGGAAGTAGGAACTGAAACACGAGGCAGAGGATAGATGGACTCCTAGAAGCTTTAGCTTAATTAAGTTAGGTAGAATTATTTAAACTTCCTAGGTAATTTGTAGGTTTTTGCTATGAGAAGAAACCTTTTCTGCTTCTGACCAATAAAGAGCTCTGTGACTCTTCCTGCAAGTTTGCTTTTATATTTTGTCTTATACTGCTAGTTTATTTTTTTTTTTTAAAGTGGCTTATAACTCAAGATTTTTTAGAATAGAATCTAGATCTTATGCCTCACCATTTCCACAGAGATTCTACCTCAGTACCTTGAATGTCCAAATAGTATAATATAGATAAATTGTTATCAGATAAAGTTTCTTAAAAATAGATACCTAGCTGTGCCTTATTCAATTTAGAATTGAATTTAACTTACTCCTCAGCCTGGCCCTTCCATATTATAACTTTTTTTTAATCCCACCTGATTTTAAGATGCTATCAAAACCACTTTTCAAGCTTGGTTAAATAAAATAACTGTTTTTTTTATCATCAATACTTCTTTATTTACCGTAATGACTAAATATAACAATTCCATTATCATATAGAAAGTGACTCCACCTAAAGTTGAGAACCTAGTATACTCCAGGGGCTATGCAGAATACTCTACCTGCAATCTTGAAATACTCTCTGGAGTTTGAAGAAATACGTGCCCAATGTTTTTTTTTCTATTTATTATATTTTATTGTGTTGAATTCTTGTAGGAACCAATTAGACAGATTAGATTAATCTTTCTTAATAAGAATGATTAACAAAAACTCATGCCTTACACTTGCCATGGAACAGGAAGTCAAGTTCATTGTAGAGTCAGTTTTTAGGTCCTGAGCATTCAGTGATGAGACCAGGTCTTGTGGGAGATGGCCGTTCATGCCCGCCTACTGAATCTTATGTGACATTTTAATTTGCATGACCTGTTTTCATTGCTGTTGGAATTGCTTTTAGTTTGTCAATGAAAGAGTGAGTTAGTTTGTCAGTCATTCAAAGGAAGGAAAGCAGCACAGGAGACCAAGAACCACATCAAGCTAGGAAACAATAACATAATTAAACACACATGAGTGACCTGGAGAGAATAGAGAAGGGTGTTGTAAATCTTCAAGTAAAAGAATAGATTGTGAGTATGAGCAAGTCTCTCATACTGTGAAGAACAGGAAACTGGCAAAAACTTAAATTAGAAAATTGTCTCATTTCAGCCTTTATTGAATCCCATTATACGTACTCCTTTCACTGTGCTACCCTCCCTGCCCTCGAAGAGGCAACAGTGGGGATAATGATGAATACAAATACGACATCACTACCCTAATGCACTTGCTGGCAGGGGAGGGGACAGAGGAGGACCAATACAATTCTGGAAACAGGAACCTGTGTCTGGGGGAAGTTGAGCTTTCAGTCTAGGTTCTTAAAAGGTCATTTCAGGATATTTCTTAGGAAAAAAATAGGCCCAAATGTTGCTGTTATTGAGTTATCTTTTCCAAATAATCTGCTTAAGAAAACTTTCATGTTTAAGTAGGAGATTGCCCGAAGGAAATAAAACGTTATCCTCCTATTGATGGCAGGTTTACCAAAACTATATTCTGTGAGCACAACTTTACCCACAAAAGAGGTCAGTCATACCTATATTCCAGTGAAAATGAAATTTCTGTTTCCTGCATTTACTTGTATAATGTGGTGAAAATCACTCCACACTTCTCTCCCTTGTATTTTTACCTGTAGCAAGTCCCTGTTGATCTTAGATGTTTCTATAGCATCTCAGAGGAAGCAAGAGGAGAAAAGGGAGGAGAGGAGGGGTGTGGCTGTGAAGTCAATGGCTTCAAGATGCCAGAATCTCAGACCAGACACAGGGGCACACCTGTGGAATGTGTATAGGTTTATTTTCTGTTATCTGCCCTTTCTATTAAAAAAATCTTTGAAAAGTAAAGTAGATGGTGACTGTTAGCAGATTGCCCCCCCCCCCCACTTTTTTGAGACCTTACCTTACAAATAATTATTTTCTGTGGATATGAGTCAGTGCAGGACAGAGAGCAGAGCCTTTGGATGTACACAGACTCGATTTGGATCCAGCTCGTCCCCTTAGTAGTTGTTATGATAGAAATTTATTATTTGACACCAATTAATTTAGTACCTGTAAATAGCCAAGTCTTGAGTTCCTAAGTTCTGTGTATACAAAGGAAGCAATAGCGGAAGAACTATATTTATTTATAGTCTGAATTGTTTTTGTAAATGTGGATAGGTCTTGTTGGGCTTTGATTTGTTTGGTAAGCAGAAAGAATATATCTTTCAGCTGAGGGAAATCAAATTGTTTTAGAATTTAAATATCAGTGATTTAAGTCACTGTTCCCTCTTTCTGTATAAATTTTTTTTTTCTGAAACGCAATAGGTCATCTAACCAGTAGATCATAGAAAATCCTGTGATGATATTTTTTAAAAACACTTTTCAGGAAGCTTATAAAATATGTAACTGGATTATTCAAGTGAAAGTAAGCTGTCAGAAGATGTGGAAGTGAGTCAGGCTGGAAGTAGAGGTAAGAGATGAAAATCACTATAGCAGCAGACTAGGGCGAGCGTCATTAATGCAGCCAACCACTATATTTAATTCTGATCTTCATCATAGACAAGGCCGAAAAACCAAAGGCAGTGAGATATGAAATAAATCTATTAGGGAAAACGTTCTCTTTCCTACTATTAAATTATAAGAAACTTATATACCCTTATATAAGAGACAGAGAGATGTTAAATTTGCTGCATATAACAGGAAAACCCCAAATAAAAATGATTTAAACAAAGTAGCAGCTATTTATTTCATGTAAAAGAAGGTCAGATATAGGGAATCCCAGTGTGCCTCAGGAATCTTCATGGTGTCATCACGGACCCAGGCTCCTATTTTCGGATCCATCGTCTTCAAGATTTGTGGCTTTCATCCTCACAGTATCCAGCAGTCCAAGACGGCTGCTGAACTCTGACCATCACATCTGAGTTTTAGGTGGTCGGCAAGAGGAAGGAAACTCCAAAAGTTATTTGTCCCTTCCCATTTAAGAAAACTTTCCAGGAGTTGTATGCAACACTTATGCTTTATTTTATTAGTTAGAATTTAGTCATGTGGCCACATCATGTAAGGGTATAGGCTTGGCTGGGAAAAGTAGTCTTTTTCTGGATAGTAATGTGTAACAGTAAAAATACTTCATAAGCAACTGATAGTCACTGTCACAGACAGGGAATAACAAAATGGATGATGTCTTTCATGATAGTTTTACAGAAAATTCAAATATGGTATTTATAGAAATGCGTTACCAGAGGCAAGAGAACAGAGTCCTGGGGCCACAAAATATTGGTGCATCTGTACTATTTTACTTAGCTCAGGTCTTGGGCATTTCTCCAGGAGAAGTAAATGCTGAGGCTCCAGAGAAATAATTACATATTTAACATGTTGGCTCTAGTTCACGTCCCTAGGGACCAACCAGCTTTTAAAACATGAAGTTCTAATAAGGAAAACATAAATCCAGTTCTTCTTACCCATGAGATGTAATTGATGCATAGTCTTATATTCTTTTGGCCTTCTAACAGGCAATAGCTACACAAAACTTTTGCCTGTGGTTTCTGTAATAATTTAATTGTGGGGAAAGTGCTTTGTCCAAAGCAAATAGGTAATCGAGATGTCAGGAGTTCCCCCTAACCCTTTAGGTCTAATGAAGATTGATTTGAGCCCCATTATCTGGACTGTGGAAGACTACCATGAGCTTCAGAGGGACTCAGGTTCTTATGGTCACCTCTGGTTCTGAGCACCTGCTTGTACAAATTGTCTGTTTTTTTTGTTGTTGTTGTATTTTTTTTTTTTTTTTTTTTTTGAGACAGAGTTTCAGTCTTGTCGCCCAGGCTGGAGTGCAATGGTGTGATCTCAGCTCACTGAAATCTCCGCCTCCCGGGTTCAAGCGATTCTCCTGCCTCAGCCTCCTGAGTAGCTGGGATTACAGGCATGTGCCATTACGCCTGGCTAATTTTGTGTTTTTAGTAGAGACAGGGTTGCTCCATGTTGGTCAGGCTGGTCTCTAACTCCCGACCTCAGGTGATCTGCCCTCCTTGGCCTCCCAAAGTGCTGGGATTACAGGGGTAAGCCACCACGCCTGGCCCAAGTTGTCTGTTTTTATAGATTAACTTGCTCATGTTGTTCCTCTTCCATACTGTGTGGAGGCTGAGGTAAGACCTGGATATTTTTCTTATTTTCCATACACATAAAAATGCAAACCAAAAGAAAATCTATAACAAAACCAGAAAACTCTCATACAAGGTAATTTGCGGGTCAAGGACTTTCCTGAAATATATCAGAGTAGAAAAGTACATCAGATGTACATGGACAATTTTAAACAGTAGACATATTTTGGATAGAATGTCCTTTAGCCACCATGCCATTGGAGACATTTTCTTGGCAGCTTTATTCTCATTTCTGCTTTTGCTAATCCCTTCTTATATGGTTTGGCTGTGTTCTCATCCAAATCTCATCTTGTAGTTTCCATAAAATCCCCACGTGTCGTGAGAGGGACCCTGTGGGAAGTAATTGGATCATGAGGGCAGTTACCCCAATGCTGCTGTTCTTCTGATCGTGAGTTCTCACGAGATCTGATGTTTTTAGAAGGGGCTTCCCCGCATCCACCTCGTTCGGCACTTGTTGCTGCCGCCTGTGATGAGGCCGTGTTCGCTTCCCCTTCCGCCATGATTGTAAGTTTTATGAGTCCTCCCCAGCCATGCTGAACTGTGAGTCAATTAAACCTTTGTTGTTATCACAGGCAGCCAGGTTTTGTTGATGTCATTCCTACATTGAACTACCTTTGATCTATGGCTGCTTTTAGGATTTTAGCAGTGAAAATGAAAGCCCTTAGGAGGCTGAAATTAGATTATGAATGTGAAAGACAAATCACAGTGCCTGCAAATAAGTGCATGGTAGTTATTTAATAAGTGTTACGTATTGTTACTAAACAATCTTCAATCGATACTGCTTTTCTCATTGAGAGAAATATTGAGTCTGTTTATTCTTCTGGTGCAGAGTAGTTTTAATTTGAATACAGAGACCTCCAGAATCTGGATTTGGGGACTGAGCCTAAGTCAGGAATCATGGTCGGCTGGTTCTCAGGACGTGTCAGTTCTTGAGGTGATCTTGTAGGAACAGTGGACTAGCTAGTTCTCTGTTACTGTAATTCGGTTTTGAAAATGCAGCAGCTAGCCATTTAAGAATCAACCAGGTGAGCACTGACCATAGTCAATTAACTAATGTAGCGAGAGGGAAAGGTGATAACTATCTTTTAAAGTGTCTAATATCTGACTAAGCTGATCTGACTAATGATAATTTATTTTGAGCTTCACAACCCAAATGAACAATAAAAAGTTACAACCAGCCAACATCTTGAAAATGTCTTCGCCTCTGTATCTTCACTTCTGCCTTGCAAACCTCATCTCTTACTCTCTTCACTAACTTCCTCTCTTAACCTGCCTTCTTTTTCTCCCTCTTCTACCTTTATTATACTTCTGCCTCTTTAGATCCCTGGCTTTAAGTTATGATTTAAGAACTATAGTACTTTCCTTTTCCTTAGGATTTATTACACATCTTCAATAAATGACCAATTTCACTTTTGAAAGTAGGTAGATTGAATATTTTCCTCTGTAAATAAAGCCAACTGTGTAGTTATTTTTTGCACTCAATTGATTTTCCTTGTACAATATTATTCCTTAATTGAAAATGGCTTATTCCAATGGGTCCAAATGTTTCTCCTCCAGGCTGTGTTTTGTTAACTCCCTATAGTTTCTCAAGTTATTTAACCACCATTTCTTGAAAATTTGTTACATGTTGGACACTGAGACAGATGCTGTAGATTAAATTAGATTTGGCTCCCTTCCTCAAGGAGCATGTAGTATATGTGGAAAACAAGATATAAAATACACAATACACAATTTAAAATACTGGTTCAAGACATTATATATAAACTCCCTACTGTATGTCCTGTTAAGAGGTTTAAAACTTAAATATGCCAGACCCAGGTTAGTGATACAGTTATATTGTCTCTAATTTCCTAACAGCAGACTAAATTATGATAAAAGGCACTTCCCAGTGCTCTTTACAAGGAAAGCAAAACATGGATTCATTTTCTTTTAGAATGAAATCTATAAGGGTGGCACAGTCGTAAGTCCTATTAAGCAGCGATATTTTCTCTTTTCTGAAGATTATTACAGTAGATTTTGCCCCATATTCTAGATTCACTATCTCTGGCACTCACTCAAAATAGAGTATTATTTAAAAGAAAGACGCTTCTTTCCTTATATATATGACTAATGTTTCATCTAAAATGTCATTTTAGATGTAATAGTCAAGTCCCTGGTCTCAATTAGGCGAAGGTAGTCAGATTCTCTATAAAAGGAACTCAAGACAGAAAAAGTAGCTACTTTTTTTTTTTAATGTAAGAAAGGGAAAAAATACTTTCTTAGGTTACTCACTGGTTGTCTGGGATGGGTAATAAATTATGTAGCCTCAAGAAGTCTTAACTAGCAAGAAGAAAGCATCCTTTCTTACTGACATCTTCGGGGTAGATGAGAGAGGCTGACCACTTTCACCCTGAAGATATGTGTTTTTAACTCATCCTTGTACCTGAGAGGCTCACAGATGTGGCCTCACCTGAGATCACAGGTCAGTGTGGAGAGAGCCAGATGAGGATACGTCTTTCATACGTCTTTTATATATCCACTTGGATTTCAATTTATTCTATAAGAGCAATTGATTTCTATATGGAGGGCAGGGGCAATATTACAGGGTAGGAGAAGTCATTGTTTATATATTACCAGCAGTTCTCAAAAATAGTGCTTCCCTGATTTACTTAACAAAAGGCAGATTCCCAGAACATTTGAACTACCTTGGGCATAAGGAGAGAGGGAGTTGGGTAGGGGTGGGGCAAATGGAAAGCTAGAGATTATAGGCATTTGACACGTTAAGAAAGATGGTGCAGTAGAATGAAATAGCATGAGGAAGAGAATACTGGCTTGACTAAAGAGAGAAAATAACTCAGAATTTCAGGACCTCTGGTGTAGGGGAGAGCTAGATCTATGAAGGAGCTTGAAACTAAATGGGAATCTATTGTTTAGTGGGCCTGAGATGTTTCTGATTTTGAAGTGTGTGTGTGTGTGTGTGTGTGTGTTTAAATGGTAATCAATGCATATTTTCAAATGTTTTCGAGACTTACAAAGATAAACAATAAAAGTGCTCCTATAATCACTGCCTCTTAAACCACCCAATCCCAATCTTGGAGGCAACTGATATTACCAGTATTTTTGTGTGTCCCTCCAAAGATGTTTTATGCATGTATAATATGACTATATTTATTCTCTTCGTTTGCCAATATGGAAGAAAGCTTTTTGAGGGTTACATGCTTTGAATAAGAGAGAAGCTCCAGAGCATTAGAACTGGCCAGAATGCCAACTCATTTTCTTGAGATAAAAAGAAAACAGAAAAATAATCTGCTGAAAATGGAGCAATACATACAATAGTTAGAATGAGGGTGACTATTAGATGTCCCTATTTATTTGTATTATGAAATATATTAGGGTATTGTGCCCTGCCTAGTGTTACTAGACATACATTAAAATAGAGGAGGTATAACTTATTAAGGGAGTACCATCTGAATGGCAAGGTAACCTAAGCAAAGGAGGACTGTCCTTTAGAGCTCTTTCACATTATAGTTTAGATAGGTTTTCCAAGATTTATTATGCAATATTCATTTTCAGGACTTCAGGAATTTAATTTCAATGTTATACCTAGAAAGAAGTAAACATCTTTGACCTATTGAGTTCCTATTATCTCTGGTTATGATATAGCCTGTTTTCTCCTTAAATTCCAACTCCTCAAGGCCAGAAACTATGCTTTATTTATCCTTCTATTTTCTACTTAGTCTAGTGATTAGAATATGGTAGATACTCTATAAATATGTGATGGATGAATGACTAAATGAATACGTTTCTAAATAATCAACCAAGCCATCAAACAATCTATGGCTTAATTTCTTTACTTTCCAACAGTGAGTATTTTCTTTTCAGCTTTAATTAAAATACGGAAAAAGGCATAATCATTCAGTTTTTAGTATTGCTCTGTGGCAACATTTCATGAAATTCAAGGTGGCCATTCTTATGTTAGTTTTGCTAGATTAACATATCTTAAAATTCTTTTCTTTTTCTGTTTTATCTTCAGTTTCCAAAAGGGCAAAATATCTGTATCTGGAATAAAAGACAAATTTAAAAAAAGAGATTAATTAAGCACTTAACATTTTTTTAAACATACATTTTAGCACTAGAGGGGTGATAAAATCAATCATTTCAAATGTGCTGTATGAGGTGGGGTTCAATTTAATTAATTTACTTAAAAGATGATGCAATCTGCACAATTAGAATATCAATAAAAACACAGCTTTTACATATAAAACTCTGAAAGAATTTCCATTATTATGATTGCTAAAACAACAACAACAACAACAATAAAAAACATGCTTTGCACAGCTTTGTTATCAGGAACCTTTGCATTTGACATTTTGGAAGCAAGAAAAGGGAATGGCTTGACAAGTTGAAAAGCCAATTCATCATGATGTCTGACATTTGGGAGCTGATATTATCGTCTGCAATTTAAAGTTCAGAATTGATAAAGTGCAATCATATAGCCCAGCAAACAAAGGGTTTTATTGAAATGTATGTGCTCTGGGAAAACAACATCGAGTCACAAAAACTTGACGGTTTTGAATTTGAATGTTTATTCCTCCTCCTCTCATCCCCAATTTCTACAAAAAAGTGAGTTTCTATCTTCTGCAAAAAACAAAATTATACGTACAAAAAACCTGATTTTATATAGGGGGATTTATAAAGGGGGATTTTATATAGTGGATCTAAAAATACACTATATGACCTTTCTCATCATGGTTAAGAGACTTTTCTTAAACGTGTGTCATGTGATATTTGTTGGCTTTGTTTCTTATCAAAATATGAAGGCACATGAAAATATGTTCAGCGCTACTATGGAGATTCTGTGTAATAGTTCTTTCACTGCTATGTGCTTATACATAAGGTTTACTGGTTAGGGATTCCTATCTGGTAACATTAGCAGGCATTTTTGGGAGCATTTGCATCAGAACATAACCAGTTGGAGAAATTCTTCAGCAACTACAGCCTCAAAAGTCACATAAGGTGACTCTGAGTGCTCAGATAATCTCCTGTCCTTGAATCTGGTCATCCACTTTCCTTTTCATCAAAGGAATCAGCATTAAGATTGGGAAATGGGCATCAATGATTTTATGTTCATTTCTGTCCTTGTCTAGCATTGACGATTCTGCTGCTCTCTAAGTTTGGCTTGCTTCGTGTCCTGTGCCCAGATTTCTTGCACTTACTCTTGGATCAACAAAGCAAAATATTCCTTTTATTCCTTTCTTACAAACACTGCAAGAAAAAGCACCTAGTGATTTGTACAATTGACAACTGCAACCATTGCTCTAGGGCAGAGTGAGGAGAACTCATATTCTCTCTAATATAATCTAGAAGTGCCTGTTCATCTACCTTATGACTGAGGCATGCATTTCATTGCTGCTCTGTGATCTGATTCAGAGGAGAGATAGCTGCTGCATTTACAATTGATATATAAAAATAGCTGGTTGCACTAGACACTATCTGACGTCAATGGAAACATTAAAAAGCAGTGACCAGTCTGCAGAAAGTCTTGGTTGAAGCTAGTGCAGCTCAGTCTGCAGATACTTAAGCCATACCATTTTTTCCTTTTGACAAACAGCCATCTTTTCCTATTGCAAGGTAATTTTCATCAATCATTTAGCAAATATATGGTCAAAGTTCAAGCTCTTTTCACTACACCATAGTGCATAATTCTGTGTCAAAGGTTAGCCACCTTTGAGAATGATTCATATTCTGTGCATATGTTAGGAATGGATTTATGAGGACCCTTGGAAATTTCTCAGTAGAATCCTATGTAATCTGAAGCCCATGGACTAACTTTTACTATATTAGCTTCCACCACAGGCTTTTCTAGAGGTGACTGATGCAGAAAGCCATTAGACTCTTAATAGTGACCAATATAGTGCTGAGGTCCTCTTGCAAAACCTTTCCAGGATATGGAGCTTACACCAGGAACCAGATATGAATATAAAAATGCCAGACAGAGTCAGGCTCACGAGTCTGCCAAATCTGTTACTCTGTAAAACGTTCTGCTGCCCTTGCTCCGGTATGAAGTCTCTTCCCCTTTCCTCACTATCAAGCTAAATTTGATTCTGCAAATGACCCTAAGAAGTCTTGCCTGACCACTCTGGCATATTATCTTTCCCCTTCCTCATCAGACTACTCCAGTTCTTGGTCATTGATCTAGCTGAAACTGTCATCAGCTGTCTCTTAATTGCACTTTCCCAAAAGAATGCCTGCCTCACCCCTGTTCACGCCATCTTTCAACATACCTTAGTTGCAATTTTTCTTTTTTTTGAGACGGAGTCTCGCTCTGTCACCCAGGCTGGAGTGCAGTGGCGCAACCTCGGCCCACTGCAACCTCCACCTCCCGGTTTCAAGCGATTCTACTGTGCCAGCCTCCCGAGTAGCTGAAATTACAGGCATGCACCACCACACCTGGCTGATATTTTTATTTTTAGTAGAGATGGAGTTTCACCATGATGGCCAGGCTGGTCTCAAACTCCTGACCTCAAGTGATCCACTTGCCTCGGCCTCCCAAAATCCTGGGATTACAGGCATGGGCCACCATGCTTTGTTGTAATCTTTCTAATACCAGTCTGATTATGTTAGCCCCTGGCTTGACAACTGTCAATGTCTCGCTATGTGAGAGATCCCCTACCTCTATGTCTTTTCACCAGGCCAACTCATCCATATCCTAGCCAGAGGCCAACTAAACAAATCTTTGGTCTTTTAGGCCTTAGAATTGTTGATTTTTATTCTCCCCTTGCTTCTGTTATCCAATCATTCCTGCAACCACTTGCCTTGTGATACTCTTCCTTTTTACCCCTCACCCTTGACAGATTTAGCTATCTTAATGTTGGGCAGTTGTGTTCTCTTTTAAACGTAGTTTCTACTAGTCTTATGAATGCTCAGATAACCACTCTGCTTCACCAGTATCCAAACCTCGGCCTCATACTGGAACATGATTTACCACCTTCTTGGAAATCAATTAGGTACTCTCCCATTACATGCAGAATAAAACCCATGGCACAATACACAAAACCCCAACCCACCGTTCCAGACTCTTCTTCCACCAATTCCTACCATACACCTGTATATCAGCCACATAGCCCACCACAATCTCTCATTCTTTCATCATTGTGCCATGCTGTGTCATATCTTGAAAACACTTCCACTATTCTCTATTTGACACATTAATCATTGACTATCAAACTTAAATGTCATCACCTCCAACCAATTTAATTGATTCAATGTATATGTTCCCATGAAAATGCATATTTATCTCTAGCACACGTGCTTTGTAACAGCTTCATGTTCATCTGTTTTCTTTCCTAAAACTTGACTTTCCATAATGAAAATCAAGTTGTATATATTTTTATCCCCAGCACACAACAGAGTCGGTCAAATGATGGTTCCTCAACAAAGTGTTTGTTGATTGAACAAATAACCTACACCATACATTTGAGCATATCTTGATTTTTTTACTTGTACTGCCCAATAATTAAGTGTATGTCATCTATGCATTATTGCCTTTGATTACTCACAAGCGTGATGTGCTGCAGATATTATTTTTAATTACCTGTATACTACCTTGGTCAGTGTTCAGAATTTACATTTGATGAACTATCTTTTTTGATATTATCTTCTGGTTTCTGTTTTACCTATATTATAATATTTTCACTTATTAATATTTCCTTTCAAACTTAAAATTTTAGCCTTTATCATTTCTTAGGAAGGCACTTAGATGATGGAGGATTAAAGTTTGTTAGGCCAGTTAACCTGGAGGCCCAGGTGGAGGAGGATATTTGCCACTATAGAGATGTGTAATGGTACCTTCTTTGGTCATGTTTGTGTCCTGCAGTCATCATTTAATTCAACATTTAATAATTGAGAGATAGCTTTGTTTCAATCCAGACTCTGTTTCTAAATAGATCTGGAGATTTTCATGTTGTTCTTCAATTTGTGTGTTCAGCCAGTTCACACAGCTGCCTACTCAAGACTATCCCATCACACAAGTATCTAAAACTCATTATGTTCAAAATGTGAACCAATGATCCATCTTTCTAAATGTGTGCATTCTGGAATGTCTTCCATTTTTATATTTAACATAACAATTTCTTGATTTTTTTCTAATTAGAAACTTGAGGATACCTTTAAATCCTTTTTCTTCATGACCACTCGCCATATTCAGTCTAGCATTAAATCCTGTGTTTTCAAACCCATCCATTTGTCTTCACCCCCATTGTCATTATTCTAATCCAAACCATCATTGTCTCTCTCCTGAATTCTTGCAAAGTCCTTTTATTTGCTTCCTGCAATTTATTCTCCACATAGCATCCTAGGAAATCTTTTAACAAACAAATATGATTACTTCCCTCTCTTACTTAAAATCCTTTAATGGCATCTGATTGCCTTTAAAATAAAGTCCAAAATGCTTCTCATAGTCCACATGCCTTTGCATAACCTCTTCAGTTCCATCTCAGCCTCCTCCAGCCTCTGTTTTCATGAGCCTCACTGAAACTGTTCCTGATATACAAGCATTTCATGCCTCTACTTAGGCTGCTCCCCATGCTCTTCCTGAATCTTCCTCCCTCTTCGCCTGGCCAGTACCTACATATCCTCTAGAACTCAACTAAAGCACCACTTCTTCTAGAAACCTACTACGACCCCTAGATTAAGTTAGGTACTTCTTTTGTATGTGCATTCACCTACAACTCATAACTTTCACATATATATTTTATCACATTTGTAATTATGTAATTGTGTAATAATTTCTTTTAGCTTTCCCTGCTATCATGCAAGTTTCTTCCAAGAGGACAAGTATGTTTACATATTGCTCACCTCTGTATCTATAGAATATAGGAGAGTACCTGACAAATAGTGGTGTTCAATTAAAATACTAATTCACTGAATGAATGAATGAATGAATGAATGAATGAATGAATGTCTCTTTTCTGTGAGGGTTCAGCTATTAGTTGAGACTCTGAATTTTTAATTTAGGCTTGGGTGAAAGATTAACATCTCAATGGCCAAGTTGATGATACTGTCACAGGATACTTGGGGAGTTGCTTCACCAGGCAGAAACCTCTGTGGCTGGCAGTGCCTTATGCCTGAGTATTGCTTGTGCCCACTGGGCTCATTCCACCCACTCAGCCTGGTAGGCTGTACTCAGCTCGTGCTGCTGGCTTGGATCCCACACCTGCCAAGGGCCAGCCAGGTGCAGAGAGGCAAGGGGTCTGTGGGCAAGTGAGCATGGGTTCCGGCCACTGCACACAGCCAGGTGCTGGCACAAGTGCTGGCTCTGTGCAAGGCTGTGGCTGGACCAGATGTACCACACATGGCTTCTGCTCTGGGCACGTGTGTCTGGATGAGGGGAATGTGGTGGCTTCTGAAAGCTTACAAATGTCAGGAACCACAGAGCCAAAGAAAGTGTCACAGCCCTGGCTCGGGGAGCCCCTAGGTCTGGGCTCCCCAAAGGGCTGCAGCTCTACTTTCCATCTTGTTGCCTGCAACATGGTGAGGTGGAGTGGCGGGCAGGGTTCAGCCCTGTTTGTGTTAGAGCTCTTTCAGTCCCACCATTTAGCAGGTCCCAAGGTCTTGTCCTTCATCTAGGAAAAATGAGGTACACAGACAACTGGAGGGTGAGCAAGGTGGAGAGGAGCTTCACTGGATGACAGAACAGCTCTCAGGAGACCCAGAGTGGGTAGCTCCTTTCTGCAGGCAGGTCATCCTGATGAGTGTCCAGTTCTCAGTGGAGAGGAGGCCCGCAGTGGGTAGCTCTCTGGACCGGGGACTCTACCTAGAACTGGCAGCCTGACTTCTAGGCTTTGGGCCATCCCTGCATTGAAAGTGGAATTTCCCCCGGGACTCGCCCCTTTCTGCTGAGAAGCCTGTCTGCCTCCTGCTGCCATCAACATCATCACAATGTTACAGCGCCCAGGCTGTTTGTGGCTCAGGGGTGCCTGTGGGCTCTTGATGAGCTACCCTCACCCCTGCTCAGTCTCCCTCTTATGCTCATCAGCACCCAAAGTCTGGAGGGAGCCAAGGTGGCAGGGGGCTGGCCTGTCAGTGCCACTGGGAGTGTGTACACACCTAGTCGGGTAGTGACAACACCTGGGCTTGGCCACAACTTTCCTCCACCCAAGAGCAGGTGCTGGGAGGAGGGAGAGGCTAGGGAGTGGGAGCAGGTACTTCTGAGCCTGTGGGGAACTCAGGCATTTCCTGAGTCCCCAAGAAGGCAAGAATGCCCCCGTGCAGAGCGTCAGCTGGGTGCTGCAGTTGCTCCCAGGAGTGTGGGGCTCCCACCCCCCAACTCAGTAAGGGGCAAGGCTCCCACTAGCTCCGTGGAATGCACAGCCCCAGCTGCACCTACCCGGCTGCAGCCAGCATCTTCGCAGCAGCCACTCCAGATGGGCCACTGCTGCCATCAATAACGGGTAAAACATATTACAGGTTATTCTTTTTCGTAAAATTGCTTTCCTTTTGCTTGCCTTCGTGAAAGCTCTTCACACTTGAAAACAGCATATATAGGAAAACAGTAGGTTCTATCAAGGTTTTCTCAAAATAAGAAGAGATATTGTGATTCTGAACTTGTGTTAATTGCTGAGGTTGGCATATCATTGAAAAGTCGTACCTTGCCCTTTTGTTTAGGTGCTGCAGTAACTATGTTTGTATGTTATTGTGCAGACACATGTTTTAGCTAATCACTGAGAGCCACAACTAAGCAGCTGTCGATGGAAAATGCAGAGCAATCAAATCAAATCAATAAAGATGGCTGAGAGCAGTTGCAGAAAGAGGGTGGTACAGACTTCATATGGTCTGACCTGTTTCAGGCCAGTTTGTGTTTTTGGCTTAAATACATTTACTGTAACATTTTGCTATTGCTAAGTATTTCAGGAGTCTTGAAAAAATAGAATAACTTTTTTTCTTTCTTATAACTTCTATATTTAGTGCAAAGATCATGAGCTTTGGCATCAGGCAGTCCTGGGTTTAAATTCTACTTAGAGATTTTGTAATGCTGAGAATATTGTTATCCTTTAGGAGGCCTTGCTTCTTTTATTGCATGGTTATCAGGGTTGAAATAAATAACATGTTCAAAATAACCAGAAAGCTTGATAAATGTCAGTTTCTCATTCCACACACCATGCCTTGATTTTTTACTTTTATTTTTTCTTTACCTAAACTCATTTACCTGGTTTTTCTGGTCTGTGGGGCCATTGGTAACCTTCTTTAATTTCTAAGGTATTGGAAATTAAAGAAATTACTTTTCTACTTGAATATTGGGTTATAGATTCTCCAGAATTCTATAACTTAGGGAAATTTAAATCTTCTTTAAACATATTAGTAGCTAATAAAAGATACTATTTCTCTATTTTTACTGATGAAGAGTCTGTTTTGACTGACTAAAAACTTTAGAATCCTTCTTTAATATGCTATATGGCCACAGTTGATCAACTTCTAGTTGAATATTGTAAGCTTAGGTGAACTAAGGTCATCTAGAATCTTATTGATTTAATATAGTGGGAGGGAGATAAATGACTGAGAGAAAGATGGGCAATTCTAATGGAGTCTAGTACAAAGATCATGGAATCTGTAGTCAAATCCTGGGTTAAAGCCATCTTTTGCTCATGTAAACTTGAATAGATAATTTAAAATCCCAAAAACTCAGTTTCTTTATTTATAAAATTGGATACTTAGTATACAATTATACAAAATAATTAGTAAACAGTCATACTAAATCATAGTATTTAGAATGCCTTCCCTGTATAAAGTATATAAATTTTATACATGCATTATTTCATTTAATAGTCACAAAAACTTTACCAAAATTGGACCCTAGAACTTTACCTAGTATCCAATTTTGGTAAAGTTTTTGTGACTATTAAATGAAATAATGCATGTATAAAATTCATATACTTTACGTAGGGAAGGCATTCTAAATACTATGATTTACTTTTTTCACAACAGAAGATAAAGTGTAGTTCCCAATTCAGGCATTTTTCTTGCATATGCAAAGGAGAGTCTGATTATGTATCTGGGAAAGAATATAATGAAAAGTAGAGGGCAGAGGAAAGGGGAAGAAAGCAAGCAATATTTTTTCAATTCTTCGAATTTCCTAGGGCATATTCTAACTAATGCTTATCTGGTATATGCTTGGAGGGAAGGAAGATGACTTTGGGTGCATCTTCCATCATCACAGTGTCTGGAATTCCTGGATGCCTACCAGAGTAAACTGGTTCAGCTTTTTCTGAAGCAGACATTCCAAGCAACAAAAGAGGCTCCGTCCCACCCCTCACCCGTAGACCTGATCTGGTGTCTATTGAGCTGCTGGGATTGGACAAAAAGATGGATAAGCTGGTCCCAAAGATTTTTTTTTCTGAGACGGGGTCTTGCTATGTTGCCCAGGTTTGTCTGAAACTCCTGGGCTCAAGTGACCCGCCTGTCTCAGACTTTCAGTATTACAGGCATGGGCCACTGTGCCCATCTTCTACAAAGCTTTTAAGTGATAGGAACAGAGACTGCTTTTAGCCCCATCCCAAGGGCCCCATGGGACATAGTGGAATTGACTGGGCAGTCATTTGCATAACCGGGTTCTATTCATTGTGATATCACTCCCTGAATTCTCCTACTCTGGTTACCATTCAGCATTGGTAATTGGGGTAGATGAGATGGGGGTAGGTATCTTAGAATGAATGAAAACTAGAAAACAAAAAGGATGATAGGTGACTAATACCCTTTTAGCCCTCTGCTTACCTTCAACAACAATTCACTCATCCTCTCTCAGCTGATAAATTTGCTTTGAATTTCACTGAGCAAGCTGTGGCAATCAGAAGAGGTCCACAAGTTCCCACACCACATCTGTCTGCCAACTGGCATCCTCACCCTTATACTCACTTTCCTCTTGCTGTAGATGAGGAGTCCGTGTTCCTAGTAAGGACAACCTCTTCAATTGTTTATCAGATTCCAGCCTTCTCACATTCTCAGGAATATTACCACAGAAATGCCCCTCTCTTGCATCATCAGTTTTTTTCTCCAGTTGAATTATTTTCATTCATCTACTTATATGCTATTATTTTAATAATCTCAAATAAACCCTCTCTTTACCCTATTTTTCCCTGTAGCCTATCACTCCATTTCTTTGCTCTCCTCTACCACAAAACTCCTCAAAAATATGGCATATAGTCTCTACTTCTAGTTCCTCCTTTCTCATTCTCTTTTAAACCCACTCAAATTATGTCTTTGTTTCTATCATTTTAGTAAAGGTGCTCTTGTCAACAATGATTTCAAGTTACTAAATCCAAAGGTCAAATTCTCAATCCTCATTTTATTTGTCCTTTCAGCAGCATTCAACCTGATAAATCACATATTTCCTCTCTTTTTGAAGTGCTTTTTTCACTGGGCTTTCAAGACACCACTCTCTCCTGGTTTTCATCCTCCTTATTGACCATTCTTTAGTCTTTACTGATTCCACTCTACCTCCCTCATTTTAATATTGGAGTGTTCCTCGGCTCAGTACATGATCTTCTTCTTTTCTCTAGTAACACTCATTTCCTTGGTAATCTTATTGAATCTCTTGGTTTTAAGTCCTAATAACTCATTAATGATTATCAATCTGGATCTTTCTCGTGAAATCCAGACACATACATGCAACTGCTCTCTTGACATCTGCCCTTGGAGTTCCATGGGTACATTTAATTTATCATGTCTAGAGCGGGGTCTCTGACCTTTACCTGCTTTTTACTTTTCTTCCCCCTTTTAGCTCATATCAAATCAAGTTTTCCTTAGAGTCGCCCATGCTTCTTCTTTCCTTCTCACACCATAAAAAATTTCAAATAGATTTACCCTCACAATATACCCATAATCTACCACATCTTTTCACTTCTGCTGTTACTGGCCGACGTCATCATCTGTTACCAGAATTGCTACAGTAGACTCCAAACTGGTTATCCGTTTCTACCCTTGTCACCTTCAGTCTCTTGTTAACACAGTGCCCAGAGTCATCCTGTTAAATCATAATGCAGATGATGTCAACAACTTCTCATCTCAAACAGAACCAAAGACAAAGTTCTGTTAAGGTCTATAAGGCCCTACATGATGGGTCCTCCATTACCTCTGGACAAAATTCTATTATATCATCCCCCTTGCTCTGTTTGATCTTACTACAGTGGCCTGCTTGCTGTTCTTTAGCATGCCAAACACATATCCATCTAAGGATTTTGCACTTCTTTTCCAATTTGTGCCTCAGCATGTGCTACCCAGAAATGGAGGCATAGAGCTTATGTGATGTTTTCAGGGAGTTCAATCCCAGGGCACAGGTGAGAAGGGCAAGAAGAGTGATGCAGGGAAGGAGGAAGAACCTGCTTCCAGTTACTGCAGTTAGCTGCTCAGTTCGCTGGAATACACTCTTGAGCAACCTTGAGTGTTCCTGGGGAACACAAAGGAAGAAGAGCTTATCTAGATGATCTTCTCTTGCATTGGTTGAAGTTTATCCACGTGGATAAACTTCCAACTTACACTTCCATGCCCTTCCAACTTGCACATGTGTGGGTTTAAGTGCCCACGAGTCTATAGTAGTATCAATGGGAAGCCCTGGGGCAGAATAAAAGAAGTGAAATCAATCAGAGCCCACATAGAGCAGGAACAAGACACATTGGGATCTCAGAGATACATAAGAGATGTTGGATAAACTCTTGCTGGAGTGTTCTTCTCCAGGTGTTGGTATGGCTCACTTTAGCTTTGAACAAAGGTGTTCTTTTCTCAAGTGCCGTCTTCTCAGTGAGATGTTTTCTCACCTTCCCTTTTAAAATTGTAGTACCCTATCCCCTTTCACTGCTTTATTTTTCCCATATCACTTTCTAAAATGCCATAAATCTACTTTTTTATTTTGTTTATTGCCAGTCTCCTTCACTAAACTTTAAGCTGCAGGAGAGCTGTGAGTTTGATGTGCCTTATTCATAGTTGTATCCCCAGCCTATCACATAAATAAATACATTCAATAAGTACTTTGTTAGTGGATTATTTATAGAAATTATTGAAACTGAGGTGGTAAACTTTTGTGATAAGCTTTGAATTAGATATATGAAACATGTCAATGCATAGATTATGTGTTTCCTTTGTCAAATAATCAAATATCCTAAGCTTTAAAAGATAGGGTGCAGTATTTCTTAGGTGGATTCTAAAGCAAATTATTGAATGAGAAGATACATTAATGTTCACTGATCAACAAGACATTTGTTTACACAGCTTCTTTATTTCTCTAAATTGCCTTTTATTGATCGGTTTATTAAGTCTCTATGGAAATAACCACAAGGGTTGGCAACAAACTTATTCTTTGTTCTGCCCTCTCTTGGATGTTAACAGTGGGTCCCTGTGAGTTAGACAGTGATAGCAGAAGTTTTATTAACATCACTTTCTGAGCAAAAGGGAATGTGGAAACAAGAAGGTGAAATGAAAAAAATGAGTAAAATTAGATCCCATAAGCTTACATAAGAATCATAAATTATGATATATGTTATTAAAAATAGTCATTATTGATCTTCCTTAGCTATTCTAATGCTGCCAGAAGTAATGATGTCCTCTGCAATTATAAATGAAGGGAAGGGAAGGACAGCAAATAGTAGCAATGGCACAGCTATTTTATAATTTTCTTCTAATCATTGACATTATTTTCTTCAGGGGCCATTATAGAGTACTGATGAGTCATTGATCTAGACATGCCCCCATCCTGATTCAATGATTTATTAGCTTATATGGACTTGGTCAAGTTATTGAACTTGTCTAAGTCTTGATTTCCTTATTTGTAACATAGAGATGATAATATTCAAGCTTAAAGTGTAAATTTTTGATAAATAAATTAGAATATATAAGGAAAGCACAAATACCCAAAAGATATTTGATAAACTCTGCCTCGAGTTTAGGTCCTCTACTGTTAATGTTTGTCAGAAAACAGCAATGTAAAAATAAATGGTAGGAAAAGCATGAAGTAAGAAAGAATAATTTAGATATAATATTAATAAGATTTTTAAAATAAAAATAATAATTCTATGTAATGATGGTTTCAATTTTATTCATAATAAACATAAAAAGCATTGTAACAGGCTAAGCATTGAAGGTCTCTATGTTTAAGTGTTACACAAATAGAATGTATCAGGTGACATATTTAGCCTCTAGTATTTTGCTGTTCCCTTAGCACTTGTATAATTTAGAGAAACTCTCTTGTCTCCACAAAAGTTAGTGTCCTAGCAGTCTAGAATACCTCATTAAGCAATACATGATTGAACTCAGTTTACAAAGTAAGAAAATTGGTTAACCAGATGTGCCAATTATCAGTTTATTGCCTCAGCTCCAAATTCATATTTTAGTGCCTGCTTTGTGATAATATAGACTTTAAATAGGTTTTCTTTGTTATCTGGCTCAATGTTGGGCTTTACCAGTGGAGGACTTGGAGGGAATTTAGAGGAAGAAAGCGTCATTTTCTTCCTGGTCCCAGTTTGTTCTGCCTACCAGGATCCTGCAGCATGGTTTCTCTAATACTGGGCTTCTCAATGCTCAGCTCCTGCAGTGCCCAGCTCCTGCAGTACACGGTGCCCAGAAGCACTCATTGACCAACAGCTGCCCCATGGAGCCCCTTAGATGTTTTTTTCAGTAAGGCACCCATGAAGGGGCACATTTCTGTGCGCAGTTTTCCCTGAACCCTCTTGTGCAACATTGCAGCAAATTCTGAGACATTACCTCTCCCTCTGGATGGTTTTCTTCAGAGAGCAGACTGCCATCAGGTTGCAATGGCACAGCATCTCAGCACCTTTTCTGACATCCAGTGAGCCATTGTTTTGCCCTCCCCAGTGAAGTATGAATCTCAACCTTTTGGGAAGTTCTTACTTGGATGCTCTACTTAAGCCCTAAGGGTGGGTATTGCTCCTTATTTCTGCTATTCTTATATTCCTTATAGTTCTCCTTACTTCATGGTAGCCTGCCGAGACCAGCTTGGTCAGGGAGACCCTAATGCAGCGGCGCTAGAGGAATTAAAGACACACACACACACAGAAATATAGAGGTGTGGAGTGGGAAATCAGGGTTCTCACAGCTTTCAGAGCTGAGAGCCTCAAACAGAGATTTACCCAAGTATTTATTAACAGCAAGCCAGTAATAAGCATTGTTTCTATAGATTATAGATTAACTAAAACTATTCCTTATGGGAAATAAAGGGATGGGCCGAAATAAAGGGAGGGGTGTGGCTAGTTTTCTGCAGCAGGAGCATGTCCTTAAGGCACAGTTCACTCATGCTATTGTTTGTGGCTTAAGAATGCCTTTAAGCGGTTTTCCGCCCTGGGTGGGCCAGGTGTTCCTTGCTGTCATTCCAGTAAACCCACAACCTTTCAGCGTGGGCGTCATGGCCATCATGAACATATCACAGTGCTGCAGAGATTTTGTTTATGGCCAGTTTTGGGGCCAGTTTAAGGCCAGATTTTAGGGGGCCTGTTCCCAACAGTGGCCAATATTCCATTTCTTCAATCCTCTGTTACAGTTAATAATTACATATTAAACTTTACCTGTTCAAATTAGTGTGGTTTCTGTCTCCTGTTTTTTTCTAACAGAAACACCAGAGTCTATCTGGTGCTATATGAAACAATGAGAGAGCAAACATGTTCTGTTTAAATGTCACTTTTAAATTTGTTAACACAGGGTTCATTCTGTTCTATCTCTTGAAGTGCAATGTTTTGAAAAATGGTAAAATTTATTTAAAGAAGGATTATTGATCATGTAATCATTCTACCTGAGAAGAGGTCTATGGAAAAATGCAATGAAGAGAAGTTGTAGAAAAAATAGACTATTTGAGCAGAGTATACCAAATCATTATTTTTTAAAGTTACTTAAAAATGTGAGAATGTTTCTGAAGTCCAGGACTTGTATTTCTTTTTATATTGTCAGCATTATAAGAAAAAATATTTCAAATGAATTTTTATATACTGATAATTTAAATTCTATTTCATGCTATTTTGATTTAAATGAAGTTCACTGAACAACTAACCTACTGAATTGTAGAAGGATCTATCAAAACAAAGATGGATGATATATATATTATTTTGTAACACATGGTGAATATTTCAGCATTTCTTTAGGATATATACCGATTTTTAGTGATCTGAACAGTATCCCTCCAAATCCTTGCATACCCTGAATCTCAGAATGTGACCTGGTAAAGAAATACAGTAGTTTCCCCTTACCCATGGGAGATATATTCCAAGACGCCCAATGGATGCCTGAAACCAGGAATAGTACTGAACACTATACATACTACACACAAATTTATTTTTCCTTCTTTATAATTTCATGGATAGGAGATGCATTCTTGCCATAGATCTTAGCAACCTCATCATACAACTTATTTTTCTTAAGAATTTTCGCCTTTTTGCTTAAAGGAAGCACTTTATGGCTTCTCGTTGGCCATATATGAATCATCAGCATCCCTACCCTTGTGCTTTGGGGCCATTTTTAAATAAAACAAGAAATAACTTGAACATAAGCACTGCGATACTGAGAAAGTCGATCTGATAACTGATCAGATTGGGACAGAGTGAGTCCTTATGCTACTCAGAATGGCAGGAAATTCAAAACATATGAATTATTTATTTCTGTAATTTTCCATGTAATATTTCCAGACCACAGTTGACTGTGGGTAACTGAAACCTCAGAAAGTGAAATGGTGAATAAGAGAGGACTGTAGGATTTTTACAGATGTAATTAGTTAAGATGAAGTCATACTGCATTAGGGTGGGCCCTACATCCAATGACTGGTGCCCTTATAAGAAAAGGAGAGGACACAGAGATAAACACCAAGGGGATGATGTAATGATGGCAGCAGAGATTGGAGTAATGCATTGACAAGCCAAGGGATGCTGAGAATTGCCAACAACCACCAAAAGCTGGAGGAGAAGCATGGGAGGTTTTTTTTTTCCTTTGAGCCTCCAGAAATAACTAATACTGTTAACACTTTGATTTCAGACTTTCGGTCTTCAGGACAGTGAGAGAATACGTTTTTGTTCTTTAAACCATCCAATTTGTTATGGAAGCCTTGGGAAACTAATGTGCAATTACCATACGAAGTATTGGGGATTGACAGGTAAATAAGACAAGAACATTCTTGTGCTCATAGGGCTGCTGATCATATTTTGATATTTTCAGTATTAGTTTAAAAACTTATTTTTATATTATGTGCTTTTGATTAAGAAGGTCTTTTTCTTATAACTCCATAAGAAATTGTAACTGCTGAAATAGTGACCGGAATTTGGGAATGTGGCCTTGTGGAAGGCCTTATTAGATGGGGGCGTCTAAATTAGATTTAAAAAATATCTTTTAAGAGAAAACCCTGCAGAAAATCCTATGGAGCACCTAAATATTAACACACACACACACACACACACACACACACACACACACACACACACACACACACACACACACACACACACCCCACACTATATTTCACCCACTTCCCTAATTCAGACTTACCTTATCTCAGGTATCAGGTAGATGTGATTCTGCCAACTATTTTAATAGTGACCCTGATACGGTTTGGCTGTGAATGAGTTACAATTCTCTTGTAACTCATCAGGTCAATAGTGACCTTGACATGGTTTGGCTGTGAATGAGTTACAAATTCATCTTGCATTGTAACTTCCGCAATTCCCATGTGTTGTAGGAGGAACCCAGGAGAGGTAATTTAATCATGGGGGCAGGTCTTTCCCATACTGTTCTCATGATAGTGAATAAGTCCCATGAGACCTGATGGTTTTAAAAATGGGAGTCTCCCTGCACAAGCTCTCTTCTCTTGTCTGCTGCCAGGTGAGACATGTCTTTCACCTTCCGCCATGATTGTGAGGCCTCCCCAGCCACGTGGAACTGAGTCCATTAAACCTCTTTTTCTGTATAAATTACCCAATCTGAGGTATGTCTTTATCAGCAGTGTGAAAACGGACTAATACAGACCCCAAGAACTGCGCTGATGACGTCGGGATCTCCTGCAACTTGTATTGATTGGGGAGGAAATAATTTGGTGCTACCGAGGCTGTAATTTTCCCCCACTGTTGAACCATTAATTTGACAATATTGGCACCTTCTTCTGAAAGTTGTCTCAGAAGAATTGCCTGTTACTTCCTCTACAGTGAGAATTCTAGCCTGCATCTTATTCAGACTAAACAGCCCACCTAATACCTTCTCACATACTATACATCATCGAAACTTTCTTTTCCCCTCTTTTTATATAAACCAATGGGTTTCTTTTTGTATTCTCTGTGGTGCTTTAGTATAATGTGAATTTTGAATGAAGACCTACTTTATTATATGAATGACTGTGGGGATATAGGTTTTTAAAGTTTTCAATTCTGACCTCTTAATTAAAAATTTCTTATTGGAATGTGAATAATCATTTAAAAGCACACTATTTTCCAGATGATAAGTTAACATTGAAAAAATATTAACTAAAAAGTGACTCCAAGGAAAATATATATGGATGTTTTCTCTAATACTTTTGCAACTTCTCTGTAAGTTTGACATAATTTAAAATTAAAAAGCAAAAGAAAAAAATCAAGAAGTAAGAATTAAAATTCAACTTAATGTTAGTTTTTACTTTTTAATCTCCTCTGGGATTCGGAACTGAAGTCAAAACAATCAAGGCCACCCTAATGAGTAAATAAAGTCAATGCCCACCTACACGGCATGGCTTCAGAGGTATTGGGAAACTTATGTAGATGACATCTGCTATTTGTGCCTGACTAGAGCACCTTCTAACATCTTGTAGTAGCAGAACTTAGGTTTTTCTTATAAACCCCCTCTTCCTCATTTGCAGTTCACTCATAGGGATGGGGCTGGCAAAGGCCCAGCCAATCAGTCCATTCTATTCTCATACCCAGTGCTTGTTTGGGCAATTGCCTTCAGGCCCAAATCAGATCAGTGAAACTCAGTATGTTTCTAGGTTGAAACTATTAGGAAAACATATCTTTGGTCATCTTGACTCAGTATGGAAAGATCCTCCTTAAGGATAGTCAATGCAGACAGAGGAAAATAAAACAGATGGAGAAAACTCAAGCCCGGATGATACTGTTTGAGAGCCCAGATCCAGTTATCCCCAAAGCTGCTGCTTTTTCAGTTCCAATTAGTTTGAAAAGTGTCTCCCTACCTCGTGTTTTTGGTTAAAATGATTTTAGTTGGGTTTCTGTCATTTGCAAACTGATCAGGTTAAAATTAGATTGGAACTGAGAAAGTATAATCTACATGGTCATTTATCAGGTTGGAATAATAGAAAGATATAGATAAAACCAACTCTGCAAGGAAGGAGACACTCACACTAGGACACACTGCAGCTCTAAGGTGTCAATACAATCCCCTTCTTGAATGAGTATGGCTGTTTTAAATTCTATCAGTAAAACTAAAACATTCCACTTGTGCATGTGGGACTTAAGTCACTTTGACACAGAGAAGCAGCCTCAATTCACAGCCCAGGAGCAGAGCTTTAGATAATGAGTTTCTGCACACAACATTCCATAGCTACATCACTTTGTAGGGTGAAAAGAAACAGGACTCTGAGTCCGCTTTGCAGTCTAGACTCCACTAGACTTTACAAAGCCCTACTTTGCTTTGAGTCTATCAAAATAATGTTTTGTTTAAATTTCATTTAAACTCCACTCTTACACAGAACTCTGTAACAACCTATATTTTTCTTTGGTGAGATGAACTTTGCAGTGGGCAGATAAACCTGATTTTGTTAGACTTCAAGTAGTTACTGGTGGTTTTGGTTTGACTAGGACTGGGAAACAAAAGGGTTTTTAATTATTATAGCTCTCCCACAATAATTGTTGCATTCAAACTGTTTTTATAATTAGAGATCTGGTCATTTGTTCATCTGCAGAGCAAATCTCATGAACATTTGAGACTATGAAGCAGGTTTTTTGAAGCTGGACTCCATAGCCTAGCTACTGAGAGTGGGATGCCTGTGACAGTAGCATCAGTATCATTGGGAGCTTGTTAGAAAGGCAGAATCTGGGACCAGTCTCTGACATGCTGAATCAGAATCTGATCTTTTATGAAGATCACTATGTAGTTGTTTGCACAATAAAGTTTGAGAAGTGCTGCTCTGGACAGTCCTAGGAGTTTCCATAGAGCCTCTCAGGAAAGCTAGGGAAAGGGGACACAAAGCCACTGGCCTTTCCCTATGACAGCCATCGTGTAATACATTGCTTTGTGATTTCATTTTTCTGTAAACACTCCTGTATAGTAAAAAAAAAATTGAAAAACTGCTATTTTAAGCCACATTAAACACTTCATTGTAAATGAACTCATCATTTTTTGTGTGTGTGTGTGAGAGAGAATAAAGTTTTGTTTGGGGTGGACAGGGGAAGGAAGAATTCTACTAAGGAAAAGCTTGGAACCCAAACACAAAGCCCCCTACTCAGTTTTATCGTTTGCCTGTCTGTGTGGAGATGGCTGCTAGCAGGAGCTGCTGGTTCTTTTAGACCACACACACACATGGGGTTCTAGAATGATTCTAAATAACAGAGCTGGGAGGGTGGGTCTCTCAGAGCCCTATTTTTATAAAAATTAAGAAATCAACTAGGATAATGTGTTGAGAGAATGAGAAGCCAGGAAGATAAATTTGACCAAGAAGAAAGCTCTGGTCCTCAAAGGGGAGTGGCAATTTTGAGAATAGTACAGTGGTTGTCACTGGAATTCATTTCTGTCTCCAGGCCATAGAGGAGAGAGAGGGAGAGGGGGAGGGGGATAGGTAGTGGGAAAGAGGGAGGGAGAGAGAGAGAACCAGATCTAAAAATGATATGCCTGCAATCCCAGCACTTGGGAAAGGTGAGGCAGGAGGATCACTTGGGATCAGGAGTTCAAGACCAGCCTGGGCAACATAGTGAGACCCTGTCCCTACCAAAATTTTTTAAAAATTAGCTGGGAATGGTGGTGCATGCCTATGGTCCCAGCTACTAGGTTGGCTGAGGTGGGAGGATCACTTGAACCCAGGAGCTTGAGGCTGCAGTGAGCCATGATTGCACCACTGCACTGCACTGCACTCCAGCCTAAGGAACAGATGGAGACTCTTATCTCAAAAAAAAAAAAAAAAAAGAAAGAAACTTCCACTCCTCGGATCTTGGGTAATTATTAGAATATAAGAGCCCTATATCTGAGCCCCTCTGTTAGAATGTAACATAAAGGGAGGAGAAGCATTTCCTCACCTAGCTTTGCTTGGCCATAGGCCAGTCACCCCTTTAGTCCCAGAAGACTCCACCTTTGTAGAATGCTCAGCTGTAGATAAGCAGTGCTATCTGGGCAGATCGCTGGGTCTGGCAGAGAAAAGGCAGAGACCAGAGACTGCAGTGGGCATCAAGATGAGAAAGAAGCACAGGCAGTAGCCAGAAGTAGTGGAGTTTAATATGAATCAAACAGGAAATAATGGCAAAAACGGAAATTATTTTTGCAACTACCTAGTATCTTCTGGGCACTCAGAAAAGCATGGGGTAAGAGGTAGTCTTCCAAAAGGGTATGTGAGCAGCGGTCTTCTGTGGGAACAGGAATCCGTGGAATTTTAGTTAACAGTTTATGCAACCCCACATGTATCTATAAGAGGATGAAAAATTTAATAGGGATTTTGGGAAAACTTAACAGGACATTTTGTTGAAGCTCAAAATGTAACCTCCTTCCCAACTCTTTTTCACTCTTTGTAGAATAGATAAGCCAAGTTCCCATGGTTGAATATTCTTCAACAAGATTGAGAGTTGACTTTGGAGCCTAAGAGACAGGGTCTTTTACTCTTATAGAGAACACCATGCAGTGTATTTTCCCCTAAATTCTCCTCACTTTCTCAGTATTTCTCCAAGGAATACAACAGGTAGGGATACTGCCTTATGGTTTTTTGAGCCCTCATTACTACCTATTAATATTTAGCATGTATGTGACCCTTATCAAGCAACTGTCCACAGTTTGATTGGGTCACAATCAGCCACACTTTGATTTCATTGTTTTCAAACATGTTTTAATACCTGCTATGCACTAGGAATACAAGAATATTTTACCTTCAATGCTTAAATCAAAGGCTAATATTCTTATAGTCCTAAGAAAAAGGATTATTGGTTCTAAATTAAAATGTTCTGCCTTATTCCCATACAATGTAGAAACCAGTCTACAGGCACTTTTTTTTTTTTTTTCTAAAGTGAAAGAGGACAATTTAATAACAACTGGGTAGTTGTGTTAAGGCAAAAGATTTTTTCTTGTTTCTCAGTATAACCCCAGGAGGTCAAGCTTACATATTCCTGTGAAGAAGTAAGTGCGAATAGAGAATAAGGGTTCTGCCAAGAGGTGCTTCGGGAGCTGCCAGCATTGGTGTTCTCAAACACCTTCCTCTCCCTGTCACTGTGGCACTAAGGCCCACTTGTTAGAGTTTAATGTGGTTCACCTTTGCCTCACAGCGCTAGATGTTTCCAGGAATAGTTCTATCCACAGGACTGAAGAGTGAATATGGTAGCAATGCCCATCACATTTAGATTCACTTCTTGCTACTTAATTCCAGTGCAGCCATTATTATGGCTTATCGCTAAGAACATACATTGAACCACATGTTGAGAGCCAATGATGAAACCTCTTATTGTGCTACAGTATTTTTTTCTACCTAAAAAGAATTATCTCCTTCAATTCCAGATGATGTTTTTACTCCTTTGGTGTAGGAAGCACCATTATTTTTACCTTATATGGAGGAGATACCTCTTTTATTTATGGGGTCAGCTTACCTGAGATGCAGAAGTCTACTTGTTAACATCTCAGTGGTGCTATCAGCCTCTCCTGTGGAGCAAAGGCAGTTTCTTCTGAAGTCTGGAGGTGAGGGGAGAAAGGAAAAGGGATAGAGTTCTGCTTTTTCTGTTTTAAAGCTACAGATAAGAAGTGGCCACCAGCTTGCACACAGTGCCCTGTACATAGTGGCAAAGTTTGTGTCAGGGAGAGAACAAGAGTCTACTCTTCATTGCCTGTGGTCATGACCAACCTATTTCCAATTATACTTATTTTAGAAGTTGTCCCTTTCTTCTCAGGCCTTCAGGAATAACTGTGCTCAAACCGTTTTATTATCTGGGGATATTACTTTGAAAATGTCATTGAGAATGAATGCTTTGCTTGGAGACAAAATAATGCCACTTGTTAGCTCAAGTGAGAGACTACCAAAGATGTGCTTTGTCCATTTTCCTAGGAAACTTTTTAGAAATGTTTTATAGTGCTTAGCAGGGAGGCTGCCACAAAGTAGGCAAATGTTTGCTGAATGACAAAATAAATGAATAAGAGCTCTGATGAAGCTATAGCAGTATTATGTTAAGGACACACAGATATAGTTATGTGGATTATTATTTGCAGACATACACTACTTCTTGAATGCAGCAATCATTACAGCTTTATAAATAGAAATCCTCTAGTGTCATGAATCTACTAATGTGTATTAGTAGAGTCTTTGGGGGGATTTATGTCCATGCTCAGCCTCAAAGATAATCTTGGACCATATTTATTTGCTTGACTATTTTTATAATAATATTACAATGCTTAAATTTTGTTTTAAGTATGATTTAAACCCCAGCAGGTAGGGTTTACTTGGTGAAATACAAAGGCAGTTCCACTTCTGAAATAATGTCTCATGTATTAGGTACCATGCAGGCTCAATAAAAGTAGATAGATTTCCTTCACCTGAAGCTTTTAACAAAAAAAAAAAAAAAAAAGAAAAGAAATTGTGTTTTATATTAATATGCTATGTTACTATAATATTGCTACATTGATATGGGCCTTCTTCATAATATCAGAAGTGAAGTGTATTGGACATCAGATACCTAACTTTTATATAATTGAAGGACTCACAGCATTGACTTTATTGGTAGATAATATACATATATATTTTTATGGTGGAAACCCTAATATGATGATTCACATTGTTAAAAAAGAATTATATTTTTTGATGCTCTGAGTCATGCCCTATTTAAGAGATCCATTTTTGAGCTTATAATGAAGCACTGATAAATATTAAAATAAAAAATAAAGATAATTGGTACCAAGACTTTATTAGGCATTTCACTGAATACAAATAAACTTTTTTTTTTACATTAAGAACACAATCTTATTAAAAAAATTCACATTTTCTATACAGACTGTAGGCATGGATTTTCTTTACACCACATTTATTAAAGTATCAATAACCAGATCCTAAAAAGAGAAGGCACAGATCTGTCTCTCTCTGGTGAATTTCTGGTGTCTAATGAAGGAAATGTCACCAGCTCTGCAAATTTCCATCCTCCAGAAATGAAGCAAATCAACACAAATGTGTGTAAGCAGGAGTCATGAGATGGGCATGTTATATTAAAGGATTTGGATTTTCCTCTGCCACTTATAGGAATTTCAAGAGAGGAGGTAGCTACTGAAAATGTTTCAAAACTCCATCTGCATTCAGTCTCTGTCAAGGATTCACTGTTGGAAACAGGAGTATTTGAAAGCTAGAATTTAGGAATTCCAATATGGTTCTATTTTCTGCACTGTTTTTAGAAACTAGCCTTTGATCTCACTGTTCTTATTTTAGGGCTTCTTGGGTTTTCAATTCCAAAAAAAATAGTACTGGTTGTTATAATTTGCTTTGATGAGTCTCTCTGCCAGGTGATAGCTTCATGTCAGGGTCAGATTCTATCCCCTACTTGCGCCTGCCTCCCCTGTCCCCCAATGATGTTCTGAGGAGGTGTCACCAGGGCAGTGTCTATACCTCAGACTCTTTTATTCTTCCAGCAGTGAAGACAGTTCCTATGTCACCTTTTCTACAATTCTGTAGATGACCAGTTTTAACCTGATAAAAATAATTTGTGGTAAGGTGTGAATGGGGGAAATAATGAATTCATTTGTTATCTCTCTGAAAGATAAAAGAAATTGAATTTAGAAGAGGTCCTGGTACTGAGTTAGGTGGTGCTGCCACTTTTCAGGAGCATTTCTAATATGTCGGTGTGTTTTTGGTTGTCCCAGTTACTGGGAAATGCTCTATAAGGGATTAATGGGGAAACTTGGACCTCACAACAGGCTGGCAAAGGGAAGTGTTGAACATGGTGGCATTGATCCTATGAAGATATTTACTTGATTATCCCATCTGTATTTGAGTTGGTCCTTCAAAAAGCATTTGCAAGACCTAGAGCTGACCAATGTTTTCCTTCTTGAAGGACATTATGACTGCAGATATTCATAAGGTGTCTGAACACAAGGGTATGGAGGGAGGTAGATCTCACCCCTTATAGATAGCCCAGCTGAAAAAGATAGAAAGGCAGTGTGGATAGAATTGTGAGATTTAGGGAAAAATATATAGGACGTACCCAGTTACATTTGAATTTCAGATAAACTTTTTTTAAAGTGAAAGTATGTCTGATAAAATATATGATAAATACGCTAAAGAAATATTGTTTATCTGAAATTTAAATTTCACTGGATATCCTGTATTTTACCTGGCAACTCTAAATATTGAAAAGGAATAACTAAGGATGGAGAAAGAAAGGAAATAAGAAAGTTAATTAATATTCTGTACTCAGATTCCCAAGCCCAAAGAAGGTCACAGAATTTTTGCTTTAAGCATGACCACATGTGTAGATCCTTGTCAGTCATGAGTTTTCTATTGCTAGACTAATTCTACATGTGGGGCAGACCAGAAAGGTGTGTGGGTTGCATGCTTGTTTTCTCAAGAAGAGAACCATGTTGGAACCACCTAGGATGGATGGGCCTTTAAAAGCTCTCCTAACACCAAGGCAGTTCATCTTACTTGAGAAGATTGAATTTTAAAAAGTAATGGTTTGGAGAAACAATTTTTCATGGAAAATTTATCATTAAAGAAAAATGGGTGCCATGTTGGGAAGGTCAACTTTAGAGGTGTACTGGTTCTACTGCTGATGAAAACAAATTAGTCTGTATGATAATGAAGTTAATATATGAATTGATGTTTGATTATTTCGAAAAGCAATGGGGTGCCTCACAAGCTGGACAGTTTGCTTGTGGGAACTCAGATAGGTTCTAAAGCCCATTCCTCACAAAATTAAAAGACACCATTTTTAACAAAAACTTAATTTCGGTTTCAATTTTAAATCCAAATTGCAAAAACAACAAAAAAGTGTTAATAAATTAAGGCTGGTCACAATGTGCCCTTTTTCTTTAGGATAAGTTTGATTTTTGATAAGATATTATATACGTACACACACGTACCACATACAAGCACATACTTTTGACTCATACAAATATACATTTAAAACTAATACCTACAAAATAGTATCACAATTGAAATAACAATTACACAATTTTCAACAGATTCAATTGACATGTTTTATAAATTCTACAGAATATTTTATCATTATCATTGGGAAAACAAACAATTTAGAGCATTATTTAAAACTGTATGTAACACAGGAGCCACCAATAAGTTATGGCAAATATAGCATTTACACCATGGTGTCACTGAATTCTAGCTGAAAAGACTAAAGTGCTGTAAAATAAAATGCTCTTACAAACCTTGTTTAGCATATCTTGAGGACACTGTGCATTATTTTCTATTAGCAATTCAAAGTGAGCACTCTGCCTACGGAACTCCTGTTTGGTTGAGTGACCAAAGATTAAAAGATTGTGAGTAGTTGGATCTGTAAAACTGTGAAACTAAAAAACTCATGGAAACATGCATTTCCTGAGACTTCCAACTTTCCAGTCTGGAATCCTAACAAGGAAGAACCTGAACAAATAACCCTGGCTAAAAACATGTCAGAACTTCAAAGAACTTAAAATAACTTTAAGTGAAGATGTGTGTATGTGTTTGTAATTTATATTCTAGTCCATCTTGGATTCTCTAATTTGAAGTGAAATTGACAATTTAGATAGATTGTTCATGCCAGGCATTTTCTATTTCTGATGGTCTCACTTTTCATGGGTTTTCTAGTTACTTTTCTTCTCTTAAATATTTAAATATTTGAATTATGTTTATATCTACTAATGTAGGAGATATTGATTTTAAGAGTTGAAACAGCAATAGAATCAGATTGATTCGAGTGCAGTTTCAGCTTGAATAATAAGTGTATGTGTGTGAAATGTGCATTCTGTGTGTGTGTGTGTAATGTGTGTATGTGCACATACAGGTGTATACATGGCAAACATTTTATACTCTAATACATTCACTGTTAGGTGGCACTCCATGAAAAGTAAGTTTTCCCAGTATGGCTGAAAGTAAATATTGAGGTCATCATATAGAATATCCTAAGGCTTTTAAAAGATGCCTCCTCATTCTCTGCATTTACATGATTGTGTGGTAAATAGGGAGACATAAATGATAATGGCAGAAGAAAAATTTGCTATATTCTTGAAAATTACAGACAGGAAAGCAAACTTAAAAATGATCTCTTTGCATATTTTCTCTCATCCCACCCACTCCTTTGATTTCCTGCTGTAGATTGGGTAAAAGTTAGATTGTATTTGTTTGGTTGCTTTGTTTTGTTTTGTTTTGTTTTTTTGCCTCACAGGACTTGTGAAGTAGTCTTAAGAAACAAGTAAAACAAAAAGTGCACCAAGGTGTATCTACCGCCATCTTGGTGCCCATGTGTAGCCCTTGTGCTACAAGCTCTCTGAAAAGACAATGCCCAGCTGAGACAAATGTGCATAGGCTGAGGATAAGCTTCGATTGCATATCACCATTTTTTACTTTTGGAAGGCCTGCAGCCTGCTTCCCCAGTGTGCTCCAGGGCAGGGTTAATGGATAGAAGACAGTCAAAAGCACCTTCTCTCCATTCCCCTTTCCAAGGACTCCCTTTTAGTAAACTCCCCCTCTAGCTGGAGGACCCATGGTTCCCTTCTACCTCCTCCCTCCTTTATAAATTAAGGCAAGTCCATTTACTCTAAGTGCCTGCTACATAGGCACTGTATGTCCACATGGAAACCATAGCATTGGCTTGAAAGTGCCTTTTGTCTAACAAGGTTTCTGGGTGCATATCATTAGCAGCAGTACAAAGCTTTCCCTAGTTAAAAAACTGCACAATTATTCAAAAGCTTCATCATGTTTGTTTTTTTCCAGCACCCAGTTGACAAATAGGACAAAGTTAATTCTAAGCAAACACTATGAGAAAGTATCTAGGTTCAAGAAAATACAACATAGTTACCTCTATATTTTATTCATAATATGATGAAAAATCTGTTTTCCACTACATTTATAAAATTAAATTCGTGTGTCATTGCAAGTATTCTTGGCTAAGATCCTCCTGAAGGATGACTGAATAGCCAGTTAGAGAGAAAGTCTGCCCAGAAACCAAATTTACGGGACATACATTTCAATAATCCTAATCATTTAAAAAGGATTCATATACATTTTCACATAAAGAGCAGGTGTAAAAGACAGAAAGATAATAAAACTACAAGGGAAGGGAAAATGGAAAGAAGAAAATGAATATATTTTAAAAATAATTAAGTCCTACACTAGAATTCTTTTACAAAAATACTTTAATGTGATCATCTACTCTCAAAGGTTTTATTACTCTTTTTCACACATTATTAAGGGTTTCAGTCTTAAAATTAAATTATTTAATATTATCAATGTCTTCATTTGAAAAGAAGAATTGTACTGTGTCCATATCTGTGTGTGTTTGTGTATGTTTGAATTTGTATGCTATCACAGGAATGGGCATATGTTTGTATATTGTATATAGCAAGATGTATACACACAATCCAAATGTATACACACATTTTTGTGTGTACATGTATGCTATTTGGTATACCACAGGTACATACACACTCCTCATAAACATTCTCTTCAGTATAAACAATTTCTTTCCCTCCCTTTAATTGCTAATAAGTACTATTTTCTGATCATGAGTATTTATAATCTTGAAATCAACTCTTGATTATTTATGATCTTGACATATATAGTTTTGAATTGAACTCGCTTATCTGAGTCTAAGAGATTAAGCCATATGTGCTACATTTAAGTTCATTAAAAGCTGAGGGCATGCTTTTATTTCTCTATGACCCTACTTTGCATGGACTGTATTATCCTAGGAAACTATTGGGGTGTGATTATTTCTAAACATGAAAATAAAATAATTCATAATTGTAAGAATTTCATCAAATTTTATAATTTTATAAACACCTCACAATATTCCTGTGAAGTACATAGGCAAAGATTATTGTGCTCTAAGTTTTTTATTTTTTATTTTTTAGAGTTGTCAAATATCACAAAGACACGAAGGAGGAAGTAACACTCAAGCTGTGTCATTGTTCTTCCCTGTAGACCCGGACTATTAAATGTTAGGTTGCAGAAACTTTGTGTGAAACTTTTGCCTCTGCCTTAGTCTCATCCCTCGGATAGGATGAAACTCAGAAGTGAGGAGTCAGTGCCAATTTTAAACAAGTCCACTCAGACCTCATAAATTTCAAGTTTCCTAAAGATATTTCACAGATCCCTGTGATTTCATGGACATAATTTCAAACACATTGCTCTAACTGCTTCTACCAGCCTTCCTCTTTCTTTCCTTCAAGTCAAAAACTTGCAGTTTCTTGAAAAATCTTCCTTAAAATCTGGAATTTAGAATTAAATATTTGAAAATCCCAAATTGGCAGGAAAGCTTGCAGTCTTTTTTTTACTTCCTTCCTCTCTTCCTCCCTCCCTCTCTTCCTTCCTTCTTTCCTTCTTTCCTTCCTTCCCTCCCTTCCTCCCTCCCTTCCTCCCTCCCTCCCTTCCTTTCTTCCTTCCTTCCTTCGTTCTTTCTTTTTCTTTCATCAAAAGCATCATTAAGAGGGCTTTTTAAAGAGTTCTTTTCAGAGTTTTCAATGTTAACACACTTGTACCTTACCATTTACTGGGTACTTGCAGGACAATATTATTTAAGAGATTGCCAAATTAAAATGCCATACATCTCTTGCACCCCTCAACCATTTTTCCCTCTGAAGTTGGCATTCACAGCTCTCCAAAAACATTTCTCTCCTGTATTTATAGCTGCCTTAAATAGAAATACTGTGAAACACTATTATTTTCACATAACAAAAATCACTGATTATGACCTTCAATATTACTGATGCATGGAAACTGATTTGATGCAGATTTTCTATGACCAAAAGTTAGCTATCATTGCCCAACTGCAGATGACTATAGAGTATTATAACAAGTCCCACAAAACAAGTAAGTTTTAAGACAACAATGTAATACACAAAATGTTGGGCATTCAATTGTTTTGATTCCCATACAGCATCTGATTAAAAAGAGCGAGCAAGAGAGGGAGCAGAAAGGTTACAGGATATAGACAGTGTAGGAGCCATAGGCTGGAAATAGAGAACCTAATCAGGTAAACACTCATGAATTCTATGTTACAAAGACTAATTTTGAAAAACAAAGTTACTGGTCTTTTTTTTTTTTTTTATTCCTAACACTAGAAGTAGATTTTGCTCATCAAATGGGAAATGAAATATTTATAGTAATGAAGAGTATGATTGCAATCACTGAAGAAACAGTTTTTCCCCTTTTCCCACCCACTACCAGCCCTATTCCCTTCAGAGACTCAGTGGAATAGGAAGATCAGAGTGTTTACAGATAATATGCCCTAATACAATGAGCCTTCTCCATCTTATTCATGGAAACTCCAAGTAGCGCTATCAAGTGTTGGCTTCTCCTTCATCAAAGACATAGTTGAGTTTTATGACAGTGCTGATAAAGTCACCAAGTTCTACAAAATCGGCAGTGACAATATTGATGCCACTCTCTCCTGGCTTCTGCGTGCGGACCCACTGCATCATGGCGGGAAGAGCTCTGAGAAAGGAAACAAAAAGAAAAGTCACAGAAGGCAAGATACTATTATTCAAGCTCTACAATTCTCAGTCTTCCCTTTAGTTTCTGGCGTATTAAAATAAATGTTTCACGTATAGGTACAGGAAGGAGAAAAGGCCAAATGGACTCTGGGGATTTCTTAACCTTTGAAGAAACTCTGCAGGAGAAATATTCACTATATTGATCCGTGTTGGAGTCCTCATCTCGGCAGATCCCAGATACTGTGATAGTTTATAATGATGCTTCCCTACTAAGAAAACAACATTCTCGCATTTGTATTCTGATTTAACATGTTGTCATCACAAACCCTGCAAAACTATGGATTGGGGAGGTCAGAGATGAATACACGCACTTAGCAAACATTTATTATGAACCCACTATTATGAGGAAATGTGCTAAGATATTGTAAATAGACATAATAGTAAAATCCCCTGCCTTCAAAAAGTACACAGTTTGGTGGTGGGTAGGCAGACAAGGAAGAAATTGTAGCACAATATAATCAGGGCTCATTCCTTCAGACATATTTACTGGGCACCTATTAAGTTCCACTCATCAGTGTAGGCACCTGGAGGATTCAAGTGAACAAAACAGATAAAAATATCTTTCCCTGTGGAGCTTATATTCTCATAAGGAGAAGCAGACAATAAACAATAGTCATAAAAATGTGTAGTTTGATAGGAGGGAATAAGTGCTATAAAAATGGAGCAAAGAAAAGAAGATTAGGAATCTGCAGGTGGGGAGGAGTGATGCAGATTGCATTTTAAAATAGGGTGGCTTAATAGACTTCAGTGATAAAGGGACATTTGTGCAAAGGTTTGAAGGAGACAAGGGAGTTAGTCATGTGGCTATCTAGGGAAAGCATCCCAGCTATTGCCATGGCACTAACGGGGTAGCATGCTTAAGCTTAGAGAAAAGAAGAGAGTAGTAAAAAAATGAAGATAATGAGGAAAAGGGGGCAGATTCTGTAGGGCACATTAGGCCATTATAAAAGTTTTGATGTTCACTCTGAGTAAAATAGGGGGCCTTTGAAGTATCTTGAGCAGAGGAGTAGTGTGATTTGACTTTCACTATAAGAGCTCATTCATCACCATGAGATCATAGTGGAGAGTCACTTAGCATAGCCTGGAAAATCAAGGAAAATCTTCTGAAAACCTTTCAGAAGAATGCTCCCTAAAATAAATATTGAAGGATTAGGAAGATTTAGCTGGATAAAGGTGAGAATGGTAGATGGAGGATGATGCAATGCACTTTCGGGCAGAGGAAATACCATTTTTTCATTCACTGACAGAATCACGGTGTGTGCTTAGGAGCGATGGATCCAGGCAGACAGATACAGGTGATGGTAATGATGATGTTCAGCATCTTCTGACAGCATATTGGAATGAGAACTACTATAACTTGGTCAGGGCAGGAAGGGAAGTTTCCATGACAAAAGGATAAATGAACAGGCCAGAGACATGATAGTGTATTAACAAAGAAAGTTTGAGGGAAATACATGTGAACATTAAATTCCTGGATGAAATGGAGAGGGAGAGGGAGAGAAAAGGGAAGAAGGGGAGGAGAGTTTAAAAACCTAGAGGAAGTTGTATAAAAAAGGTAAGGTAGTTTTGAAAGATGTTAAAGAGAAAAAAAAAAAAAAAACCCCAGACAGTAGAAGGCCTTGAGAAATATATAACAACTGAATTGGGAGGCTGAGCAAGATGGTGGAACAGAAGGCTCCGCATATCCCTGCAAGGTCATCGTCCTTCCTGCAAGGATACCAAGTTGACAACTATCTACATAGTAAAAAACACCTTATAAGAACTAAAAATCAGATGAGTACCTTTAGTACCTGGATTTAACTTTATATCGCTGAAAATGCCACAGAAGAAATAGAAAAAACAGTCCTGAATCACTGACACCATCCCTCTCAATCTCCACCAGCAATGGCCTGTTGTGGAGAGCATCTCTGGGCTCTGGGCAAGGGAGAATACAGTAATTGTGAGGCATTAAACACAGTGCTGTCCTGCTAGAGCAGAAATGAAAACCAGACATAACTCAGCAGACGCCCAGTCACACAGGGAATATTTAAACCAGGCCTAGCCAGAGAGGGAATCACAGATCCCAGCAGTCAGAACTTGAGTGCCTGCAAATCTCACCACAGAGGGCTACGGAGTTCTGTGTCTCCAAGTAAATTTGAAAGGCAGTCTAGGTCATAAGATCTGCAACTCTTAGGCAACTCCATACTGAGACATCAGCTTAAGTAACCAAGGGAGTGCTGGCATCACCTCTCCCCTAAACCCAGGCTGCACAGCTTGTGGTTTCAAAAGAGACCCCCTTCTTCCACTTGGGAGAAGAGGGGGAAGAATGGTGAGGACTTTGTCTTGCCTCTTGGATACCAGCTCAGCCACAGCAGGATAGGGCACCAGTCAGAGTCATGAGGTCCCCGTTCCAGGCCCTAGCTCCTAGATGACATTTCTAGACACACCCTGGGCCAGAAGGGAACCCACTGCCTTGAAGAAAAGGATGTAGACCTACCAGCATTCATCACCTGCTAACTGAAGAGCCCTTGACCCCGAATAACCAGCAGAGATATCCAGGTAGTACATCTTGGGTCTTGGGTAAACCTCTGAGACTTGCTGGCAAGTAAGACTCAGCGTATTACTAGCTATGGTGGCTGTGGGACAAAACTTCTTTTTGTTGAGAAAAGCAGAGGGAAAAGTAAAGGGGACTTTGTCTTGCACCTTAGGTACCAACACTGCCATGGTGGGTAGAGCACCAAGCAGACTCTTAGAGTCCCCGATTCCAGGACTTCACTGTTGGATGGCATTTCTGGACCTGCCCAGGGTCAGAGGGAGCCCACTGTCCTGAAGGGTGAGTCCCAGGCTAGGCAGCATCCACCAGAAGCAGACTTAAGAGATCTTGGACCTTAAGGGAACATCAGTGGTAGTCTGGAAGTACTCATCATGGCTAGGGTGGTGGTGGCTATAGGGTGAGGCTCCTGTACCTTTGGAAAGGACAGAGAAGACTGGTAAGGACTATGTCTTGTGTTTTTACTGCCAGTTCAGCTGCAGTGTAATAGGATACCAGATAGATTTCTAAGGTTTTTGGCTCTACTCCCTGACTCCAGATGGCACTTCTGGACCCACCCAGGGCTTGGGGGACCTTGCCATCCTGAAAGGAAGGATACAGACGTGGCTGGCTTTGCCACCGGCTGATTGTTCAGCCCCAGGGCCTTGGGAAACCATACACAATAGCCAGGGACTGGTTACAGCAGGCCCTGCGTGAGACCCAGTACTTTGCTGGCTTCAGGTGTGACCCAGCACAGTTATAGTGGTGGTGGCCACAGAGGTGCTTGTGTCATTCCATCTGCAGGTTTAGGTGGTTCAAAATGGAGTGGGAGACTTTGTATGTTTGGAAGAAAGTAAGGAAAGAGAACAAATCTCTGCCTGGTAACTTAGAGAATTCTCCCATATCTGAACCAAGGCCATCAAGGTGGTACCTCTACAAGTCGTCAGGAATCACAGCATTACTGATCTTGGGGTGCCCCCTAAAGCAGATACAGTTTAGATCACAATACCCAAGTCTTTTCAAATTTCCAGAAGGCCTCCCTGAGAAGGATGGCTACAGATAAGCTCAGACAGCAAAGACTAGAATAAATGCCTAACTCTTCAATGTCCAGACATTGAAGAATATCTAACTAGCATCAACACCATCTGGGGAAAGGTGATCTCACCATATGAACTAAATAAGGCACCAGGGACCAATCCTGGAGAAACAGAGATATGTGACCTTTCAGACAAAGAACTCAAAGTAGCTGTGTTAAGGAAACTCAAGTAGGTTCAAGACAACACAGAGAAGGAATTCAGAATTCTATCAGATAAATTCAATGAAGATATTAAAATAATTAAAAAGAGTCAAGCAGAAATTTTCTGGAGCTGAAAAATGCAATTGGTATACTAAAGAATGCATCAGTCATTTAATGGCAGAATGGATCAAGCAGAAGAAATAGTGACCTTGAAGACAGGATATTTGAAAATATACAGAGGAGACAAAAGAAAAAAGAATAACAAACAATGAAGCATGCCTACAGGATGCAGAAAATAGGTTGAAAAGGACAAATCAGAGAGTTATTGGCCTTAAATAAGTAGAAAAGAAAGACATAAGGGTAGAATGTTTATTCAAAGAAATAATAACAGAGAACTTCCCAAACTTAGAGAAAGATATTAATATCCAAACACAAGAAGGCCAGGAGAGCATGACATGACATATTTAAGGTGCAGAAGGAAAAAAAACTTTTACCCTAGAGTGGGATATCTGGCAAAAATATCCTTCAAACATGAAGGAGAAATAAAGACTTTCCCAGATAAACAAAAGCTGAGGGATTTCATCAATACCAGACCCGCCCCACAAGAAATGTTAAAGGGAGTACTTCAATCAAAAAGAAAAGGATATTAATGAGCAATAAATAATCAGTAGAAGGTACAAAACTTACTGGTAATGGTAAGTACACAAAAAAACAAAGAATATTATAACACTGTCACTGTGGTATGTAAACTACTCTTATCCTCAGTAGAAAGACTAAACAATGAACCAATCAAAAATAAAAACTACAACAAAATTTCAAGGCACAGTCAGTACAATAAAATATAAGTAGAAACAACAAAATGTTTAAAAGTGGGGGGATGAAGTTAAGGCATATTTTTATTAGTTTACTTTTTGTTTGTTTACTGATGGAAATAGCATAAAGTTGTTATCAAGTTAAAATAATGACTTATAAGATAGTATTTGCACACCTCCTGGTAACCTAAAACCAAAAACATGCAATGGATACACAAAAAATAAGAAGCAAGAACTAAATCCTATCACCAGGGAAAGTCAACTTCACTAGAGAAAGACAGGAAGGACAGAAAAAAGGAAGAAAAGACTACAACACAACCAGAAGACACGTAACAAAATGGTAGGAGTAAGTCCTTCCTTATCAATAACAACATTGAATGTGAATGGACTAAACTCTCCAATCAAAAGACATAGCATGGCTTAATGGATGAGAAAACAAGACCCAATGGTCTATTGCCTACAAGAAACACCCATCACCTGTAAAGACACACATAGACTGAAAATAAAGGGCTGGAAAAAGATTCCACGTCACTGGAAACAAGCAAACAAACAAACAAACAAAAAAAGCAGGAGTTGCTATACTTATATCAGACAAAATAAATTTCAAGACAAAAACTGTAAGATGAGACAAATAATGTCACTGTGCCATGATAAAGGGTTCAATTCAGCAAGAGGATATAACAATTGTAAATATATATGCAGTCAACACTGGAGCACCCAGATACATATAATAAATATGTTTAGAGCTAAAGAGAGAAATAGGCCCTAAAACAATAATAGCCAGAGACCTCAACACCCTACTTTCAGTACTGAACAGATCTTCCAGACAGAAAATCAAGAAACATCAGATTTAATCTGCAGTATAGACCAAATGGATCTAATCGATATTTACAGAACATTTCATCCAAGAGCTTCAGGATACACATTTTTTTCCCTTAGCACATGGATCATTCTCATAGACTACATTTTAGGTCACAAAACATCTTAAAACATTCAAAACAATCTAAGTAATATCAAACATCTTCTCTGACCACAATGGGATATAACTAGAAATTAATGATGAGAGGAATTTTGGGAGTTATGCAACTACATGGAAATTAAACAGTATGCTCCTGAATGACCAGTGGGTCAGTGAAGACATTAAGAGGGAAATTTAAAAGTTTCTTGAAACAAATAATAATGGAAACACAGCACGCCAAAACCTATGGGATACAGCAAAAGCAGTACTAAGAAGGAAGTTTAAAGCTACAAGTGCCTATGTCCCAAAAGAGAAAAAACTTCAAATAAACAACCTAATGATGCATCTTAAAAAACTAGAAAACCAAGAACAAACCAAACCACAAATTAGTAGAAGAAAAGAAATAATAAAGATCAGAGTGGTAATAAATGCAATTGAAAAAAATACAAAAGATCAATAAAACAAAAGTGTCATTTGTTGAAAAGTTAAGCACAATGGACAAACCTTAACCATACTAAGAAAAAAAAAAGAAGATCCAAATAAATAAATAAAATCAGAAATGGAAAAGAGACATTACAACTGACACTGCAGAAATTCAAAAGTTCATTAGTGGCTACTATGAGCAACTACATGCCAATAAATAGGAAAACCTAGAAGAAATGAACAAATTCCTAGACACATACAACCTACCAAGATTGAACTAGGAAAAAATTCAAAACCTGAACAGACCAATAACAAGTAATGAGATCAAAGCCATAATAAAAAGTCTCCCAGTAAAGAAAACCCCGAGACCTGATGGCATCACTGCTGAATAATTCTACCAAACATTTAAAGAAAAACTAATGGCAATCCTACTCTAATTAATTTTGAAAAATAGAGGAGAAGGGAATATTTCCAAACTCACTCTATGAGGCCAGTATTACCCTGATACCAAAACCAAAGACACACCTAAAAATGAAAAAAAGAAAAAAAAAAAAAAAAAAGAAAACTACAAGCCAATATTGCTGATGAATATTGATGTAAAAATTCTTAACAAAACACTAGCAAACTTAATTCAGCAATACATTAGAAAGACCATTCATCATGACCAATTGGGATTTATCCCTGGGATGCAAGGGTGGTTCAACATATGCAAATCAATTAATGTTTTGGTTTTTTAATTTTTTATTTTTTTGAGACGGTGTCTCGCTCTGTCACCCAGGCTGGAGTGCAGTGGTGCGATCTTGGCTCACTGCAAACTCCAACTCCCGGGTTCACACCATTCTCCTGCCTCAGCCTCCAGAGTAGCTGGGACTACAGGCACCCGCCACCATGCCCGGCTAATTTTTTGTATTTTTAGTAGAGGCAGGGTTTCACCGTGTTAGCCAGGATGGTCTCGATCTCCTGACCTCATGATCCACCCACCTCAGCCTCCCAAAGTGCTGGGATTACAGGCGTGAGCCACCGCACCCGGCCACAAATCAATTAATGTGATACATCACATCAACAGAAAGAAGAATGAAAACCGTATGATCATCTCAATTGATGCTGAAAAAGCATTTGATAGAAGTCAACATCTCTTCATTATAAAAAATCTTTTAAAAAACTGGAAATAGAATGAACACATCTAAACATAATAAAAACCATATACAACAGACCCACAGCTAGTATCATACTGAATGAGGAAAAAGTAGAAGCTTTTCCTCTAAGATCTGGTACATGACAAGGATGCCCAGTGTCACTGCTGTTATTCAAAATAGTACTGGAATTTCTAGCTAGACCAATCAGACCAGAGAAAGATACAAAATGCTTCCAAATTGAAAAGAAAGTCAAATGTCCCTCGTTTGCAGATGATATGATCTTATATTTGGAAAAACATAAAGACTCTGTAAGAAAACAGAAGTGATAAACAAATTCAGTAAATTTACAGTATACAAAGTCAACATACAAAAATCAGTAGCATTTCTGTATGCCAACAATGAACAATGTGAAAAAAGAATAAAAGAAGCAATCCCATTTACAATAGCCACACATAAAATTAAGTACCTAGGAATTAACCAAAAGAAGTGAAAAATCTCTATAATGAAATCTATAAAACACTGATGAAAGAGGACACCATAAAAAAAGGAAAAATATTCCATGTTTATGGATTGAAAGAATCAATACTGTTAAAATGTCCATACTACTCAAAGCATTCTGCAGATTTAATGCAATCTACTGTTAAAATACTAATGATATTCTTCTCAGAAATACAAAAAGCAACCCTAAAATTTATGTGGAACCACAAAAGACCCAGCATAGCCAAAGTTATCCAAACCAAAAGAACAAAACTGGAAGAATCACATTACTTTAAATTATCCTGCAGAGAAATACTAACACAGCATGGCACTGGCATAAAAACAGACACATAGACCAAAAGAAAATAATAAATACAGAAGCAAATTCACACATTTACGGTGAACTCATTTTTGACAAAGGTGCCACAAACATACACTGGGGAAAAGACAGTATCTTCAGTAATGGTGCTGGGAAAATTGGATATCCATATGCAAAAGAATAAAACTTGGCCACTATCTCTCACCTCTCACCATATACAAAAATCAGATCAAAATGGATTAAAGGCTTAAATCTAAGACCTCAAAATGTGAAACTACTATAAGAAAACTTTGGGGGAAAATCTCCAGGACATTGGTCTGGGCAAAAATTTCTTGAGCAATACCCCATAAGCACAGGCAACCAAACCAAACATGGACAAATGGGATCACATCAAATTAAAAGGCTTCTGCACAGTGAAGGATACAATCAACAAAGTGAAGAGACAACCCACAGAATGGGAGAAAATATCTTCAAACTACCCATCTGACATGAGATTAATAACCAGGATATATAAGGAACTTGAACAACTTTATAGAAAAAAAAGCTAATTAATTAAAAGATGGGCAAAAGATTTGAACAGACATTTCTCAAAAGAAGACATACAAATGGCAAACAGACATATGAACAGATGTCCAACATCACGGATTCTCAGAGAGATGCAAATCATGTCGTCCAAGTTAAAATGGTTTATATCCAGAAACAGGCAATAACAAATGCTGGAGGGGACATGGAGAAAAGGGAACCCTTGTATACTGTTGGTGGGAATGTACATTAGTACAACCACTATGGAGAACAGCTTGGAGGTTCTTCAAAAAACTGAAAATCGAGCTACCATGTGATCCAGCAATCCCACTGCTGTGTATATACACAAAAGATAGAAAATCAGTATATTGAAGAGATATCTGCACTCCTATGTTTGTTGCAGCACTGTTTGTAATACCTAAGATTTGGAAGCAACCTAAGTGTTCATCAACAGATGACTGGATAAAGAAAATGTGGCTGGGTGTGGTGGCTCATGCCTGTAATCCCAGCACTTTGGGAGGCCGAGGTGGGCAGATCATGAGGTCAGGAGATTGAGGCCATCCTGGGCAACGTAGTGAAACCCCATCTCTACTAAAATAGAAAAAAATAGCTGGGTGTTGTGACGCACACCTGTAGTCCCAGCTACTCAGGAGGCTGAGGCAGGGGAATTGCTTGAATCTGGGAGGTGGAGATTGCAGTGAGCCGAGATCGCACCACTGCACTTCAGCCTGGCGACAGAACAAGATTCTGTCTAAAAAAAAAATAAATAAGAAAAGAAAAAAGAAAGTGTGGTACATATACACAATGGAGTACTATTCAGCCATAGAAAGGAATAAGATTCAGTCATTTGCAACAACATGCATGGAACTGGAGATCATTATGTTAAGTGAAATAAGCCAGGTACAGAAAGACAAATATCACACGTTGTCACTTATTTATGGGATCTAAAAATCAAAACGTTGAACTCATGGACATAGAGAGTAGAAGGATGGTTACCAGAGGCTAGGAAGCATAGTGGGAGAGCTATGGATGAGGTGGGATGGTTAATAAGTATAAAAAAAAGTTAGAAAGAAGAAATGAGATCTATTTGATAGCACAACAGAGGGACTATAGTCAATAATAACTATATATTTTAAAATAACTTAAAAAGTGTAATTGGATTGTTGGCAACTCAGTGGACAAATGCTTGAGGGAATGGATACCCCATTCTTCACAGTAAGCTTATTTCACATTGCATGCCTTTATCAATACATCTAATGTACTCATAAATATATACACCTACTATATACCCACAAAAATGAAAAAGAAAAAGAAAAGAAATACATAGCAACTGAAAACTGTTAGCTGGGGAATACTATGATTAGATTAGTGATTTAGAGATTAGTTTGCCTTCAGTGTAGACAAGTGATGGGAGAGAGCAACACTAGGGGCAGAAATCGCAATTAGGAACTGCTGAAGTAATCCAGACCAGAGACAGTGGTTGCTTGAATTGCAGTAGCAGCAGTGTATATATATCTGAAAGATACCTGAAATCTAGATGTCATCTAAAATGACATCTGATATGAAACTGGATGTAGAAGGAGAGGAAGAAAGCGGCCATGAATTATGCCTAGATTTCTAGAAGTATTCTGGCAGGTGGACATCATTCACTCATCTTGGAAAGACAGGAGCGAAGGCTTTCCAGCAAGCATGATAAGTTCAGTCTGATATATGTTGATTTTAAGGTGACTTTGGAACACATGAGTTGAGATCTCAAGTGGCAGGTAAGTACAGGTCTTATATGCAGGACAGAGAGCTGGTCAGAAGCCATCACAAACAGAGAATAGTTGGAGCTGTGAATGTGGATAAGATCACTTAGAAAGATTTTGAGGAGGAGGAAGAAAAGAGAAAAAATCAGAAGCATTTAAGGGATGGGCGGGAAAATGGATTCCATAGAAGGCAATCAGAAGTAGATACAGAAGTAAGAGGAAAATCAGGAGCATATAGTGTCATGAAAATCAAGAAAAGAAGGAAGCCATGCTCCTTTTGGAAACTAAGAAGAGCTGAGTGAGATTGAAGCAGGGAGTGCGATAAATGTGCATTTCCCCAGATCTCAGAAAGTTTATCTAGTCTGAAGAAATTCAGCCCATTCAGACAACACTGGGTCAACAGCCTTGAGCTACACCAATCCCTGGCTAGTACCTTAAAAATCCTGATCCATAATTTCAGCATATACATTTTCCTGTGAGACTCAGATAGAGGAGGACTCAGTTGTTTCTAAAAGAGCATAATGTGGATCTAAATGGCCCAATGCCTTTAGGAAATAGAGTAGCAGGTGGAGACATTTGGTCCCCACAGCAATAGTTTTAGAAGATAATTCTATCTTAAAATGGACAATCTGGATCCCATGTCTGAATACACAGAATGAGTGTATTCAAGTTCATTAGAACGACAGATACTGTGACAGTATGTGTGCAGCCACTCTGGTTGAACCCATAACTTTCTCTTCTGGCCTTGCTAGAACAGATGAAGTGGCTCTGCTGTGCCTGTGACATCACCTTTGCATATATGAGAAGACCAATGCTCTTTGGAAATAGTATCACAACCAGTGTATTTCCTGGGAAGAATGATTTTTCAACAGACTCATTCACCTTGAGAGGTGAGAAGCGGAGTAGATAAGTGTGATGCTGAGGCCAGTATTGATTCTGTATTAGCCTTAACTGAGTAGCTTGTTCAGCAGATCCCTTGGGTACTACATCATGGGAGATTCCTGAGCAACCAAATTCACATCTCAGAACCTTGATTATCACAGAAACAGCTCCTCAGATGCCGTCTGTTACTCAGAAGTTAAAATTTCTAGGCCTGAATTTAGAACAACTAATTGTTATCCCCACAGGGAGAGTTTAGGAGAACACAAGAATGTTCTTTTTTGTTTCCCCATAAAGTAGATTGCTTTGAGAATTGATGAAACATTGTTTCAAAATAACTTGTAGTCCTTAGATGAAATATGAATATTACATTTAAAATATCATTCCTCTGAGTCATGGGAATATTTCTATTTTCTGTTCAGGCATACTTTTCTAAAGTCAACATGATGCCAGAGACAAAACAAGCAATAATGCCAAGTTAAATCTCAAATACTCAGACAGTCTCAAGTAGAATTATGTTAAACAAAAAGACTCTCTGTACTGGATTAAAACTAGCAAATGCTACTGAAGTTACAACAATTATTTAGAATAGCATTTCTTAATCTTTTATCATTATTACCTCCCAAGGAGCTTTTTTGAATATTGTTTTCCTATTTGTCCTCCTCCTCCTCCATGAAATTTTAATACTACAGATATATTGTATAACTGTTTATATATCTGTGCTTTACCTGTGAAAAGAAAACCTTTTTTGTTTGCTGTCTGAAGAACCAATTTTTGTGTTTTTTTGCCATTGATAATGTATGACGTACAGCTAATTGGGACATTGCTGGTTATACTTGGTGTTGGACAGGTAATAAGAATGAACTGAAAGATGACTCTGGTGGTAATAAAATGCCACCAATGTAACAATTTTTATGGTATAAGACTGTCTTAGTCTGTTTGGGGCTGCTATAACAAAATATCATAACCTGGGTAGTATATAAACAACAGAAATTTATTTCTCAAAGTTTTGGAGGCTTAGAAGTCCAAGATCAATGTGCTAGTAGATTTGGTGTTTGGTGAGGGCTCCTTTCTTGATTCATAAATGGAGTTTTCTCATTGTATCTTCACATGGTGGAAGGGCAAACAAGATCCCTCATGCCTCTTTAACAAGGGCACTAATCTCATTCGTGGGGACTCTGCCCTTACAGCCTAATCACCTCCCAAAGGCCTCACTTCTTAATGCCATCATCTTGAAGGTTAGGATTTCAACATATGAATTTGGAGAGACACAAACATTTGGATCATAGCAAAGAAAAACTGGTTAAACTTTATTTAAATCACCTATCTTTCTATCCCTCCATTCATCCATCCATGCATTCATCTAACAAAGATGTATTGTGCATCAGTGGTGCTACTTGTAACTCCCTAGGGCCATTTCAGAGTTTAGACTTTCCTCATTTCTCCTGGAGAGATGTTGCCACAGTCTTGTGCCTATGTTCCTTTTTTGTGTGTTATCTACACCACAGTCAGGACAATGTTTCTCAAATTAATTTGAGCGTTATTATTCCTCTTCATGAACAACTACAAATTCATCTCTCACCTGCAAGATATACCCAACTCTTCAGCAGTGTGTATGAGTTTTTCCTGTCTCCCCCATATCAGCTGCCAAATCCTCCTCAGCCTCATTTATTGCTACTTCCTGTTCATTCGTTCTCCAGTGATACTGAAATGCTTGTATTTTCCCCCAAACATGCCCTGCGGTTTCATGCTTATGTATTTTTTTCAGGCCTGTCTTCTTCCAATACCCTTCTTGGCCAATTGCTCCCTACAACTTAAGATTTGGCCTGGGCATCATCTCAACCCCTCCCATCCAAATCTGAGTGAAGATCCTTTTTCTTTATGTTTTATGCCTCTTAAGCATAGCTCTGTGAGTGTGCATAGCACATAACATTGTGATTATCCATTTCCATGACAATTTTTACCAGTACCTGCCCATTAAAATATCATATTGTATTCATTAATACATCTCCTGTACCTACCACAATCCCTAGGATCCAAAGGGAAAACAACACATTCATTGAATTCCAGTTTCCTGGGCTCAGGTGGCTCAAAGTTTAAGAAGCAAAATAGATGTAAACCCACCATGACAATATGATATGGTACAATAGAAGTAGGCATAGGATTCTATGGGAGCACAGTAGATAAAATCATTCATTTTACTTGGGAGAAATTAAGGAGGAATTTAAGGACCATTTCACAAAACAGGGGCTATTTAAACTTGGTCATGCCTAGGCCTTCTTAAGATAAAGAGAAGGATTCCAAAGAAGGTGAAGGAACATATCATAAGAAAAGGGAACAGCACATGCAAAAGCATATGGGCATGAAAAAGAGGATGCAACTAGGAAGTACATGGGGACCAGAGAGCAGGGGCCCTGGAGGTGTGAGGGGATTGACTGCATCTGAGAAGAAGCAGAAAAGGTGTTTGGCCAGATCGTTAAGGACTTCCTTTGACATGCTGTGGAGTCTAAGCTTGACTTTATATGCAGATAAAGGTTTGTCCAATTAAAGAAATTTTTTAAAAATTTTCTCATGCAAAGAAGAGTCTAATATTAATTCCACCCAAAGGCTCCTGAGACATTCAAACTTGTATTTTCTTCACCTATAAATAAAGAGCTCATTGTCTTCCTTTGAAACTTCTTAGATTGCTGTGAGAGTCTAAAAAAGCTTTAATTCATTCATATTTCCCCTACCTTTCTTTATAGCCAAGATGTTACTAGTGGAAATTTTAATATTATCCCCTAGTATCACGAAGGAAAATATTTCTAAGTGAGTTATGTAATCTGAAGAGATAATTAAATTCCCTTTGAATTTGTATATTAACATTTTAACATCTATTTATAGAATGGTCTACTTTAGTATAGAAGGATGTGATTATATAGTTACTGTGATGTTAAAAATGTCCCCCCACCATTCTTTAATCTTTCTTTTCATTAGATGTTGGATTTTTTCTTTTTTAGAAACAGTGTCTCACTCTATCACCCATGCTGCAGTGCAGTGGCATAGTCATAGCTCACTGTAACCTCCAACTCCTGGACTCAAGTGATCCTCCTGCCTCAGCCTCCCAAAGCGCTGGGATTACAGGCCTGAGCCACTGTGCTTGGCAGATGCTGGATTTATAGTGTGGATTAGACTCTGATTGCTTGCAAGACCTCACTGATTACCAGGAGAATCATTTCAAGATAAATGAAATTTAAAAAAATTTCATAGCACTACTGTCAGTTCTAGAGCAAGACTGTTTCTATTCATGTTTAAGCTCCATTTATTATGAGCAAGTTGGTCATCACTCTAAGCCTCAGTTTTACCATCTATAAAGTGGGCATAATAATGAGGATTAAATTAGTTAGTACATGTAGAATGATGAGAAGAGTGCTTGTCTCTCTGTAGTGGTGTTGCATTCAATAATCACTGAGTGACAGCCTGTCAATTCACTGCTTCAGTAGGGGATTCTGAGAGCTGGGGATTAACACCTGGGCATAATACAGATGTGATATAAAAATGAGTCTGCAGGATTTCTTTCCAACTTTCACAATTCCAAAGACAGAAAAGAGGGGGATAATAACGTCCTGGTGCTGTCAGACAAGACTGGTGATGAGGCATTTGGGGAAGTATTCTTGGAATGGCTTTGTCTCCTGGGCACGTAATTGTGGCAAATATCCAAGTATCCTTTTCCCACTGCAGCATCTAAAGTAAGTTGGTACAAAAGCAGGTCCCAGATTTGGCATGTGAGGTCTCAAAGCCCCTCTGGAATGTGAAGCTCTTCTGAGGAAAGGCATCTTCAGACTGTTTACAGGATTCTTAGAAGAGAAACAGGGAAGCCTACAGGAATCAGAAAACCTCCCTCCTCCAAAGAAGCCACAAGAGTGAAGAGATGTGAGAACCAGAGGTCGTCTTCTGATATGCTGACATTAAGAACTGGTTTTAAAAAGATTTAAAGAAAAAGATTTAAGAGTTGGAAATGCTGAGGAGTTCTTTTGCAGGTCATACTATTGAGTTCAGTAACCCGCAATGTGCTGACCTTGACTTGTTATTTCACGTCAATCTCCTGCTTAGAATGTTTCAATTACCTCTCAGTGCTTTTAGAACAAAGGTAAAAATGGCTTAACTGGCCTACAGGGCCCTGAACAATGGCCACTAGAGGTTTCTTCAGTTTCATCTCTTGTCATTCTACCCATCAGTGAATGCTAGCCACGTTATCAGTCTTGCTCATCTTGACCAGCCTAATTTTCCCCAGGGAAACTTCTGGGTTGTTGTTGTTGTTGTTGTTACTTGTTTTGTTTTGTTTTTCCAAAGATGCCTTATCTTCCCTGCCCCGTCACTTGGTGTTAAAAGAGAAATCTCAGTTCTGGTCCTGACTAGAGTAACGTACTTTCATCTTTCAGGTGAAAGTTTAAATGTCACTTCTTCAAAACACTAGTCAGAATTGTAATCGTATTTATGCGTTTGATCAATGTCTGTCTCCCCAACTAGACTGTAAGCTCTTTGAGGGCTGTTTTCCCACTGTTGTAGCCTGGGTGCTTAGCACAGTGCATGGCACAGGCTAAGGACTCAGTAAATATTTGCTGAATAAACGAACAGGCTTTTCGTTTAGAAACAAGGTTTACTTTTAGAACAGAATTATATGCAGTAACATAATTCATAAAAATGCTACTCAGTATTCCTCATTGTGGCTACTGCCACAGATTTTAGTTTGTGGACTCACTGCTTTTTTGCTGAATAAAAGTAATTTTTTAAAAAAAATATTAACTTGAAGAATTTTAACTTTTACAAATTTTCAAATTGACCAGTCAAGTTGAAAGGTGCCTTTCCTTGTGTTATACATATAGTGTCAGGAGGTTCTGTGTTAATGATAATGAAAGCAGTAATCATCACCATCTTTATAAGAGTAAAGTTTATTAGAATTAAATGTTTTATGTAATCAGATGTATTTTATCTATTTTATTATATATTATTAATTATAATTATAGTTGATTATCATTTTATTAATTAGAATTAAATTTATTAGAAATGTATTATAAATCCATGTCAAATTCTTATTTAAGTATACGTGTTTGTGTATATATAATACCTTTATAACAATTGTATTTCATATATGCTACTTCTCTAACACTTCTAAACTTATATTTTACAGTTATGGACAAACAATTGTGGATAATAAAATATTTGTGTCTTTTAATGAATTTGTTTTGAATGCATTTAATTTTCAATGAAGTGTATCTTTTATTGAATGAAATAAATTTCCAAAATCAATTCATTAATTTTTACAGAACTCTCTGATGCACTGGGGGATAAAGATTATTATAAAAACGTCAATGCCTTGTGACTGCCCGTCCCAACCCAGTCTAAGAAATGAAGGCTTCATTGATCTGCAAAGTTTAAAATAATGATCATGGATCTTTCTTTCTTCGAGCAACTGAGCCCCCACAGATCAACTAATTAAAGTCAAGTGTGACAGATTTTCAAATGTGTTTTCTTGTCAATCTGGTTATTTCTGAAAGTTTGGAAATTTCACTTGAAAATGTAAAGAAAAGAATGACAACATGAAAAGAAACTCTTGCCCAAAAGGTTAGTATTTCATACACTGAAGCATTCAGTGATAAAAGGCAGGGTCTTTGCATCTATAGGTTAAAACAATGGTGAGGGTTCAAAATAACCTCAGGTAGACAAATGTATCTCATAAATCATAGCATCTGTAAACACAAGGCTTATGGTTTTTGCTAAATTCATCTCTGTGTAGGAAGCAACATATCTGATTTATGTCTGGTGAAAACAGTTCATTTAAAAAATATTTTTCCCCTAAAATTACACTCAGAGAAATAATTAAGTCCTATGAATTATCTGAAAAAGAATGCTCTAGCAAGCAAGTCTGGAGCTTTTAGGTGACCTGGGATTTCCTGAATAGGGCTAAAGTCCTCCTAAGTCTTAACTATGTCCTTCATTATGTATTCTCAGAACTAATTTATTATAGCTATTTAGGTGTAAAACAGAGAGTAATTAAAGGCACAGCTAAAGAAAACATTAATCTGAATTTTCCCCTTGTTGCTGCAAAAGGAAAAAAATCCCCTCACCTTGACTTTCCCAGATTCTCTGCCCAAATCGAATTCAAACCCCATTTATAGCTTGTTAAAGACATCTGTTTGACAAATATTTATAAAGCAACCCTTATTTGATAAATATTATTCTGTGTGCTGAGGACACAATGGTGATCAGAAACAAGCACAGCCTTTGCTGAGAGATTTATTTTTAAAACCAACAAACAAAAACAATCACATCAACTGAATTGGTGTTAAAAATTTGAGTTCTGGTCCTGACTAGAGTAGAGTAATGTACTTTATTTATAATCTTACATAAATTATGCAAACCTTCTGAGTCTCAATTTTCTCCATTTGTAAGATTAGGAATGATAATACTTTGGGGTTACTACAAGTATCACACTCATGCCACACCACCTCACTGCCAACACATACCCAGGTGACAATATCTTCGATAATATTACTCAAATGTACTCCAGGGTCATTCAAAACTACTCAGCCACAGCCTTGGGTACAGTCATCTTTTGGGAGATGCAGGATTTGCATAGAAGAGCTGCTGTTGCACCAAAAATATTGGGCACAGGAACTGACCAAGCCTCACCCTCATCCTAACGACACTAGTTGTTTTCGGTTTTCCAAGTGGAAAATTCCAAGCCCTCAGAAGTACATGGGACATATCTCATCTTATTTACATGCCAAGAAGGTTGTTAGTTTAGTTTAGCTTTTGTTTTGTTTAACAAAAAGTAATGCAGACAAATCAAAGCAAAATATGCCACCCGTTTCCTTTGATAACGGCAACAGCAGCCCTTATTTTTGTTGTGGCCAGGAAAACCATTAAAAATCAATTTTCAATTAAAATAAGTTCATATAAACTACAAGAAAAATGGTGTTTAAGAGTTCATAAAATGCACTCTGTCCTCAGGCTCATCGTTTGCTCCAAGTCAGGGTTTCAAAATGAGTCACAAACCCTGCCAGGAGACAGAATGTGAGCACAGCCAGCCCTTGATGGGGGCCTCCTGGTGTGCAGGGACTATTTTGTCTTCTAGTTTTCCAGGGGAATGAAAGAATAAAGAAAACTTTGCAATTTTTAAACAAAGAGACGCTTCTGCATGTTAATAAGATTTTGATTGCCAGGAGATAGACAATGGGTTTTCTTTCAAGGGCAGAGTCTTAATATAATGAACTCTTCTATGTGGGATCAAGTGTTCTCACTTCACAGTCTCTTCCTCGGCACAAATAGCCCCTCACTCAGTGCAAATGCACGGGGAATTTGGGTACTCAAAGCTCAAAAGCAATTTACCTTCTTCAAAGCAGACAGTTTCTATCGCTAGCACTGTCCTTCCTTTCCCTTCTTTGGAAAAATTTCCATTTGATAAGAAAGGGCTGTGATGAAAGGAAGTTTTACATTTCTGGTTTTGCTTGGAGCAAATATCTCAAGGACTATCTAGGTTTATCCTTTGGCTCTCAGTAGTTAGATCCACTTGAGAGTTCTGGATCTAGTATTATTAGAGGCAGTAATGTTGAAAGCCACAACACAAATCAATTACCCATAATCCATAGTCACATGAGTTAACAAAAATGCTGCTTCACTGTTGGCAGGATCATTTTACCAATCCGGGTTTAGTATTGACTACCTATTGCTGATTGGAAGTTCTAGCGTATTCTGTGTGTCTTTAATTTTAGCAGTGGGAAAATAAAGTATTACTTTAAAAATATGCATTTATTAAGAAGAGAAGGGCTTTGTGGAGAGAAATAGGGAAATAGGTCCTTGATGGTGAGATCCTGGAAACTGCTGGTCTCCATGGCATTCATACATTTGCTCATACTGTCAACAAGTGTTTATTGAGTACCTATCATGTGGTATTTGTTGGGGTGGATACAGGGATGAATCAGATATGGTCCCTGACTTGACTATGGGACTAGTTCCAGAATTACTTGAAATCCTACAAACAGAAATTGCTAAATTGCTCTGAATAGCCTTGCATGGAAACATTGGAAAAGGAGATGTCCATAAAGCCTCCTTTGGCTTCATGAACTAGCTGTTTGTCTCTTTATTGGCACACATTCCAATTCTAAACGAAATATTCCATGGACTCTCACAAATATATGAGGCGAAATAAAAACTACTCCCCAAGGACTCATAAGCTAAGTGAGTATTTATCGACTTTTAATGGACTCCCTCCAATCGATGCAGAAAGATCAAGAGCTTTGGAATCAGACAGAGTCATATTTGAGTTATAATAACATGTGGCCTTTGGAAGGTTATTTAACCTCCCCAATTCTCATCTTCCTTGTTGTATAATGACAATAATAATGGTACTACTTCATAGTGTTTTTGTAACAATAAAATGAAACAATACATTATAGATAGGTGGTATGGCATAGAGGTTAATAGTGACGACTCTGGAGCAGAGTGTCTGAATTCAAATCCTGGGTAAGTCACTTATGTAAGAGAATAATAAAAGTGAATAGTAAATTAAATGAAATAAAGCATATAAAGTTTAGTATAATACCCAAGAGATAAGAACTCAATGCAGGTTAATTGTTACTCCATTATTAGTGTTAATGCTTCAAATGCTTAGAACATAGACAGTAAATACATGTAGTTACTTTCATTTTTTCTAGTTCTGAGTGACTTCAAGGCAGGTGACTGAACTCTATTCATTCAGGTATGTAGTGAAAGCTTGTGATGAGCCTCCCAGAGCTTCCCTTCCAGATGGAGAGTGCTCATTCTTCTAGCTTCTGAGAGTGTTATTGGCTGTCAATTCCTAACTAAGTTTCTGTCTGAGAATTGCCCTCAGCAAAAGAAAGCCACCTCACTCAATGCCACACATGCTCTTTGGAATAGCTTGCATGCAATGACTGATGTCTGGGGAGGGGAGGGAGGAGAAATCTGAAGATCCCCCGCAGCTCCTGTAGTCTTGGCTGAGGCCTTTGTTCTGACCGCATCACAGTCCAATTTCTTCCTCTACATAGTTCTGTTTCCTGTACTCTCCCATAGGTGTTGATCCCAAGAGAATTCGAGAGTAAACCTTCTGCACACAAATCTTGGTGTCTTAGAGTCTGCTTTCTGGGAAACCCAACCTACAAGTTTAATCTAGATGGCAGGAAATTCTGTGTTCGTAAAATTTATCCTTTAGCCAGAGTAAGAATTAAGAGTGGCCTCTGACAAACTTAATAAGGGAGAAAAATTACAACTACATTTTCATTTCCAAAATGCCAACAGGGTAGGTTTTCAGCTGCTTTAAGGGTGTTTTGTGGTGGTCAACCAAAAGAAATTGCATTTATGCTTAGGCAGTGTACCGTACGTACCCACGTGGGTACCTCTACTTCCTCTGGCAAAGGTGAAAGGCCACCAGAACTAAATGACTTATTGTCAGTGACCACAGAGTCTTAACTCAGCCAGGATTTCCCTCTGGATACCATGAAGCTATGAATAATATATAAAAGGCTCAGAAAATCTAAAGCTACCTCTCAGAAAACATTTGTCATGGGCACTTAATGGGAGACTTTTCCAGTCCAAACTGCCCAGCAGAAGCTGGAGGATATTGATTACATCATCAGGACTTTTTGTGTATAGTACTCTGTTCAGCTTCATGTCCCCAGTGCATCCTTTCCAAGATAAGTGTGATTATAGCATCCAAATTTGAGTTTGATTTTTTTTTAAAAAGCCAAATTCAGAAATTTCACTTTCTTTAGAGAACACGCTAACAGGCAGAATGAATGAATATAAGCAGAATTTAATTTGATCAAAACATCCCAGGTGCTAATATGTCAATGTGTCTTTGGACACTTGCAATCATGCGTAATTATCAGAGGTGATTTCTTTGTTTTTTTCCCCTTTAATCAGTGACAACTGCATGTGCAAAGGATAGAGAAATATGTCATCTGTTCTGTAAGAAAATAATATTCATTATGTTGTTAATTCTATAATTTCCTCCTGACAGTGACCTTATGAAGTCAGAATCTTTTAACAGTACCATCAGGGAGAGAAATTTTAAGTCAATTAGTCTGAGTTAGAAGAGTATTTCCCATGGTGTCATCTCTTCATTATATCTTTGGGAAATCATATTACCTGACACTTTTCTAAATTGTTTGACCATGTTAACATTTTTAAGCAAATTCCTAGGAACTTAATAATGTACAATAAATATTGTCAAGCCATAGAGGTGCCACATATGTGTCTTAATTCGTAATACATTCTCCCTCTTCCTTGTATATTTCCTCCTTGCCATGTTTAGAAAAGTCTCAGAGAATATCGGGTCTGAAAATGTCTTTAAGATATTATAAAGTAGTCATATTCTCTACAAAAAATGTTTCCTGAATTAAATTCCATGGAACAATGCTTCATGAGAGATTAAAGATGTGCCTAAAACAAAAGGTTTTCTTGGCCACATAAGTGTAGGGAATGTTGAAGCCTCTTTGATGTTCACAATACACATAATAGCATATGGAGACCATTATCATATTAAGAACATTGGAATGTCCTGAAGTTAAGGATTTATTTCCCTGTTTTTAAGTTGGGAAACAAATTTATTTGACCTGAGAATAGCCCTGCTACTACCACCCCTACTAACATGTGTGCATGCATGCACACACATACACAAATCACCAATGACATCTAGTGGACCTAGTGTTCTACAGAACACTGTTGAAAATATTGCAGTTTCTTTTCAAGGGGCTCAACTTGAGCATCCTTTTCCAGGGGCTCAGCTCTAACATATGTTTTAGGGGCTTGGAATTCTCATAGCCTCCCTCCTACTATTACAAGTTTCTTTCTGACCACCCACTAGATCTACTTAGGTTAATGTAAAACAAGTCTATTCCTCTTCAACATGATATTCCTTTAAATATTTGAAAATAATTGATATTCCCCTAACCCCACCATCTGTATCTTCCCTTATTCTTCTTAAATACCCCCATTTACTTTCCTTAGATTTTTCAGCTTGGAACCCTCTTATTGTCCTTATCACTCTTTTCTGAGTGCTCCACTTTGTCTATACTCCTCTAAAAGGGGTAACCGGAAAATAATGCAGTGTTCTCACTTGGGTGTGAAGTGTAACAGAGTATTTCCGCCCTCATTCTGGTTCTTTTATTATGGCCAAAGATTATTTTGGCTATTTTTTCATTAATGTTTCCTGGTAATTTCATGATCATCTTTTTCCTGGAATTCTTTCATGGCTTCTTCTGCAGTGAGTGGCAGGTATTAGGCAGTATTAGAGGAAGGGGTAGGGAGGAAGCTGCTCTGTCTCTGGAAGAGTCAACAATAGTTTGCTAGCATATATATTCTTCTCCCTCTTTAGCTCAGAGAATCTCCTCTCTGCTTCCAAAGAAGATATAAAGCATGCAGGAGCTGAGATCCCACCAGAACTGCAAGAAAAGTCCTCAAGAGTGATCCAAGGGTAGATAGTGGTCAGAAACTAAGGAATGGGAGCAGGGGAGAAACATGAAAATTTGGATCCTCTAGGAGGTAGCTCCAGCTGGTAGTATCAATGGTGCTGCCAGGGGATAATAGCCATCTGAGTAAGTCTCTTCTGGCTTGCTTTAGAGTGAATATGTCAATGGATACAGAGAAATCATACTATTTTTTTTTTCAAAAATTGGAATCACTGATGTATGTGAATAGTTGGTCATGTAAATTATCTGCCTGACTGACTGAGTCTGTACTTATCAAATACAGAAGCAGGATTTCCAGGGTGACAAAATGACAGTAGTATTGCCCCTCCTCAGGGCTTGTGCTCACTTTAGCTTTAAGTAAGTCATTGATTGACTAGCTATTGATTCTAATAGACATCATAGAATATGTTATATGGAAGAGAAGCATTATGAACAACTTGGTATGGTTGTATTCTAGGGAAGCATTTGAAAATGTCATCCTAAAAGAACCCTTGCTATACTTTTTATCTTAAATCTTCCTTCATGTTAATCTATAATGCTATAAAAATGACCTTAAAAAGATGAATTAAAATGCTTCCTCATAATAGATCATATCCAGTGCTGGGTTATTTTAAGGGAGATTTGCAGGGATAGGTCTTTAAAAGTTGCTTATAGGATTTATTCTAGATGGAACAAAAGGAAAGAAATTCGCCATAGAGAAGGCCAGAGGAGCCTTCGGTCAGAAACATGGCTAGGTGTTGAAAATTCAGATAAATGGCTCTCTGTTTGTATATGTGTTTCTGGAATCTCAGTTAACCTTTAAAGTTATATAGATTCACACCTATAATTGCATTAACTGCATGCCTTTATATAGATGCTGCTCTCCTGGGTCCTTCTCTCAGCAGTGCCTCTGTTAGATAGTCAGCAGCAGTTTTATTCAGGGAATGAGGTAACCAGCATTCACCAGTCTTTTTTTATCAGAGCATTTTTCTACACGGAATTTTGCAGCTCACTGCAGGTAACATGATACTGTGAAATGAATAATTAGCTAATGTACTGAAATATCAAAATTATCCTAGAGGCAACAAAATATATTAGTTTAATCAATTAACTAAAAGTTGTAAAAATAAATGGAATGCCATGAGTTCTCAGTTTCTCTGCCCTAGACCAGAAGAACAATTTGAAAAATCCCATTATTCTTCACCACTCCAGACTGGAAATTTTTCTTTCCACAGCTGGGGTTCAAATTTGGAAGATACCCACTAAGGGAAGTTGGTGGTGAGCTAGACAACGACACTAGAGATGGCCATGATCTCTGATGACTGCGTGCATCCGTTGCTCATCACCTTTACCAACACTGACCCTAGGGACAGGCCAAGGCAAGGAAAGAGTCTTCTCCCAAGCAGTTAAAGTCTCTCAGGCAGAACCGTTTAGAGGGATAGTGCTATTTTCAAGTGAAAGAATGAATAAATACTTTCTAACTTAAAGTTGCAGTCGGCAGGAAAGAACCTAAAGAATTTTGTTCCTAATTTTATTGGGAACTCATGTCCCATTGAAAGTCATTAAGTAGAAGTTATTTGAAAATATTTTTAATTGTGTGACTTTTAGCTACTAATAATAGAATGTATTTTATAATAGGTCTTACTCTTGGCATTGAGTTACATTTTAGGAGATGAAAAAGTTTTAATATTAAAAAAGTACAAATATTTGTTAATATCCCACCAAAGTAAGGTATTATAAATAAATGTAAAAAATGTTGCTGACAAAATACTTACCAGTTTTGAAAGTTGCTCTATTTCTAATGACAAAAGTTTATAATGTTGATTTATTTTCTTAGCTACATTAAACCATATATCTAGTGAAATTCAGTGAAAAACCAACTAATACCATATATAGTTGACTGAAGAATTATGAATACTTGATTCTAAACTGGGCTGTATCACTAATGGAGTATGTATGGAAGAGAGCACCACCAGTATCACATGTCTACACTGCCATGCTAATATCCAGAATGGACAACTTCCTAGCTGACTCTGTGAAGTCATTCTTGAAACCAAGACTGTGACTCCACCTAAATCACATCTACAAATTGCTGATCCTTTCTTTGCAACATGCAGCATGAAAATACATCATTCTACCTCATGATTACTAGGAAGCTTAGATATAATCATGACTATGAATACTCATGCAAATTTCAAAGTGCCATGCAAATTTCAAAGTGCCCTACAAATTTAAGTTGTACCAAATAAATTAATGATTTTGGATTATGTAAACTGGAAATAGTCCTGTTCCTCAGCTGAACTTTTCACTTGTAAATGGATTGGGTTGCCATTGGGTTTATAATGTTTACCTGTTTGCAATATTAGCTGTTGTAGCTATGAATCATTCCTCTGCCTTATAAAAGGCCATAAAGGGTGGGTGGTGGGTAAATAGGCAAGGCCATGCTAGAAAAGAAAGTTTTTATCACTTATTTTTACATCTCTTGGAATCTCCCCGTGTTGCTAATCTCAAATATCTTGAATCTAAAATGAAAGTTGTCATCTAGTTATTGTGTACCCATAGCTTATAAACTGTGATGCCATCATACTGCTTAGGTGCCAAATAACTCACCTGGATTACAAAGGAGCACATTCCTAGCCATGTTTTATCTCTCAAGAGATGAGTCCACAGTAAGAAATTTCCACAATCTACAAGAAGGCTTTGTTCCAATAGTTGTAAAAAATGAGACTGGATCATACGGCTGTGATCTAGTGAGCTCCTGCCTGCTCATCTTTCTATTTAGGGATAAATCTGGGTAACTGGGAAAGGATTTGTTACTTTTGGAAATGAGCACAGGAGTATGCAGATGTGATTTTGAGGATACTGTGGCCTATAGGGTATCCATATATCCTTTAATTGATCAAGATATTATCAGCTCAGAGTATCCTACTTTGGAATCCCTCTAATGATGTCATAGTTTTTGTTCAATCCAGTTATACCAAATGGTTACTGCCTGCCAGGCACTGTGTTAGGCAACAGAGGTGCCGTTTTAGGTGTTGAAGAGCAAGCCCAGAAAAGTATGTGAAAGGAGAGACTAAACTTTCTAGTTTAATCTAGAAAGCCTGAATATATATTCAGGAAATAGTACTGATTTCACCATCTGTGCAATAATTAGATTTTATTGACTCTGTTTCCCAAACTTGTTAACAATGGAAGAGAAAGTGTGGGCCTCAAAGCAGTTGAGGCCAAAAGGCAGTTTGATGATTAAAATGAAGGTTCACAAATGATATCTTCTTGGACATATAAAATTGTGCAGCTGAGTACCTTCCAAAACTGAAATAAAATGTACAGAATGCTTTGTAAATTTAATGTGGGTATTTTATTACCACTTCACTATCTCATTCTTTATCTAGGTTTAGTATATGAATATATTGAGTCAATAGAACTTTTGTAGGAGAAATTTCAAAACAGAAGCAAAATCTCCAAATGCAGCATAAAATATTAGTAGAAAAGGAGGAGCTAATTCATTCCAAAAGTTAAAAACTATAAGAATTTATAACATACTTAGCTATTTTAATAAGCTGAAGATACTTGCTTCACAATTTGAAAAATATAATCAATGATGCCTCCGTTTTTGTGGTGGGGATAGGCCTTGTATCTAAGAAGGATGGTTTCTAGACAAAAGCAAGAACAGAACATTTGACTCCGAAGATGGCCGAATAGGAACAGCTCCGGTCTACATCTCCCAGTGTGAGCGACGCAGAAGATGGGTGATTTCTGCATTTCCATCTGAGGTACCGTGTTCTTCTCACTAGGGAGTGCCAGACAGTGGGCGCAGGTCAGTGGGTGAGCGCACCGTGCACCAGCCAAAGCAGGGGCGAGGCATTGCCTCACTCGGGAAGCGCAAGGGGTCAGGGAGTTCCCTTTCCAGGGGTGACAGATGGCACCTGGAAAATCGGGCCACTCCCACCCGAATACTGTGCTTTTCCGATGGGCTTAGGAAATGGTGCACCGGAGATTACAGCCTGCACCTGGCTCAGAGGGTCCTACGCCCACGGAGTCTCACTGATTGCTAGCACAGCAGTCTGAGATCAAACAGCAAGGCGGCAGCGAGGCTGGGGGAGGGGCGCCCGCCATTGCCCAGGCTCCCTTAGGTAAACAAAGCAGCCTGGAAGCTTGAACTGGGTGGAGCCCACCACAGCCCAAGGAGGCCTGCCTGCCTCTGTAGGCTCCACCTCTGGGGGCAGGGCACAGACAAACAAAAAGACAGCAGTAACCTCTGCAGACTTAAATATCCCTGTCTGACAGCTTTGAGGAGACCAGTGGTTCTCCCAGCACGCAGCTGGTGATCTGAGAACGAGCAGACTGCCTCCTCAAGTGGGTCCCTGACCCCTGACCCCCGAGCAGCCTAAATGGGAGGCACCCCCCAGCAGGGGCAGACTGACACTTCACACGGCCGGCCGGGTACTCCAACAGACCTGCAGCTGAGGGTCCTGTCTGTTAGAAGGAAAACTAACAGAAAGGACATCCACACCAAAAACCCATCTGTACATCACCATCATCAAAGACCAAAAGGAGATAAAACCACAAAGATGGGGAAAAAACAGAGCAGAAAAACTGGAAACTCTAGAAAGCAGAGTGCCTCTCCTCCTCCAAAGGAACGCAGTTCCTCACCAGCAATGGAACAAAGCTGGACGCAGAATGACTTTGACGAGCTGAGAGAAGAAGGCTTCAGACGATCAAACTACTCTGAGCTACAGGAGGATATTCAAACCAAAGGCAAAGAAGTTGAAAATTTTGAAAAAAATTTAGAAGAATGTATAACTAGAATAACCAATACAGAGAAGTGCTTAAAGGAGCTGATGGAGCTGAAAACCAAGGCTTGAGAACTACGTGAAGAATGCAGAAGCTTCAGGAGCCGATGCGATCAAGTGGAAGAAAGGGTATCAGCCATGGAAGATGAAATGAATGAAATGAAGTGAGAAGGGAAGTTTAGAGAAAAAAGAATAAAAAGAAACGAGCAAAGCCTCCAAGAAATGTGGGACTATGTGAAAAGACCAAATCTACATCTGATTGGTGTACCTGAAAGTGACGGGGAGAATGGAACCAAGTTGGAAAACACTCTGCAGGATATTATCCAGGAGAACTTCCGCAATCTAGCAAGGCAGGCCAACATTCAGATTCAGGAAATACAGAGAACGCCACAAAGATACTCCTTGAGAAGAGCAACCCCAAGAAACATAATTGTCAGATTCACCAAAGTTGAAATGAAGGAAAAAATGTTAAGGGCAGCCAGAGAGAAATGTGGGGTTACCCTCAAAGGGAAGCCCATCAGACTAACAGCAGATCTCTCAGCAGAAACCCTACAAGCCAGAAGAGAGTGGGGGCCAATATTCAACATTCTTAAAGATAAGAATTTTCAACCCAGATTTTCATATCCTGCCAAACTAAGCTTCATAAGTGAAGGAGAAATAAAATACTTTACAGACAAGCAAATGCTGAGAGATTTTGTCACCACCAGGCCTGCCCTAAAAGAGCTCCTGAAGGAAGCGCTAAACATGGAAAGGCACAACCGTTACCAGCCACTGCAAAATCATGCCAAAATGTAAAGACCATCGAAACTAGGAAGAGACTGCATCAACTAACGAGCAAAATAACCAGCTAACATCATAATGACAGGATCAGATTCACACGTAACAATATTAACTTTAAATGTAAATGGACTAAATGCTCCAATTAAAAGACACAGACTGGCAAATTGGATAAAGACTCAAGACCCATCAGTGTGCTGTATTCAGGAAACACATCTCACGTGCAGAGACACACATAGGCTCACAATAAAAGGATAGAGGAAGATCTACCAAGCAAATGGAAAACAAAAAAAGGCAGGGGTTGCAATCCTAGTCTCTGATAAAACAGACTTTAAACCAACAAAGATCAAAAGAGACAGAGAAGGCCATTACATAATGGTAAAGGGATTAATTCAACAAGAAGAGCTAACTATCCTAAATATATATGCACCCAATACAGGAGCACCCAGATTCATAAAGCAAGCCCTGAGTGACCTACAAAGAGACTTAGACTCCCACACATTAATAATGGGAGACTTTAACACCCCACTGTCAATATTAGACAGATCAACAAGACAGAAAGTCAACAAGGATACCCAGGAATTGAACTCAGCTCTGCACCAAGCGGACCTAATAGACATCTACAGAACTCTCCACCCTAAATCAACAGAATATACATTTTTTTCAGCACCACACCACACCTATTCCAAAATTGACCACATACTTGGAAGTAAAGCTCTCCTCAGTAAATGTAAAAGAACAGAAATTATAACAAACTATCTCTCAGATCACAGTGCAATCAAGCTAGAACTCAGGATGAAAAATCTCACTCAAAACCGCTCAACTACATGGAAACTGAACAACCTGCTCCTGAATGACTACTGGGTACATAATGAAATGAAGGCAGAAATAAAGATGTTCTTTGAAACCAACGAGAACCAAGACACAACATACCAGAATCTCTGGGATGCATTCAAAGCAGCGTGTAGAGGGAAATTTATAGCACTAAATGCCCATAAGAGAAAGCAGGAAAGATCCAAAATTGACACCCTAAGATCACAATTAAAAGAACTAGAAAAGCAAGAGCAAACACATTCAAAAGCTAGCAGAAGGCAAGAAATAACTAAAATCAGAGCAGAACTGAAGGAAATAGAGACACAAAAAACCCTTCAAAAAATTAATGAATCCAGGAGCTGGTTTTTTGAAAGGATCAACAAAATTGATAGACCACTAGCAAGATTAATAAAGAAAAAAAGAGAGAAGAATCAAATAGATGCCATAAAAATGATAAAGGGGATATCACCACCAATCCCACAGAAATACAAACTACCATCAGAGAATACTACAAACACCTCTACGCAAATAAACTAGAAAATCTAGAAGAAATGGATAAATTCCTCAACACGTACAACCTCCCAAGACTAAACCAGGAAGAAGTTGAATCTCTGAATAGACCAATAACAGGAGCTGAAATTGTGGCAATAATCAATAGCTTACCAACCAAAAAAAGTCCAGGACCAGATGGGTTCACAGCCGAATTCTACCAGAGGTACAAGGAGGAACTGGTACCATTCCTTCTGAAACTATTCCAATCAATAGAAAAAGAGGGAATCCTCCCTAACTCATTTTATGAGGCCAGTATCATCCTGATACCAAAGCCGGGCAGAGACACAACAAAAAAAAGAGAATTTTAGACCAATATCCTTGATGAACATTGATGCAAAAATCCTCAATAAAATACTGGCAAACAGAATCCAGCAGCACCTCAAAAAACTTATCCACCATGATCAAGTGGGCTTCGTCCCTGGGATGCAAGGCTGGTTCAATATACGCAAATCAATAAATGTAATCCAGCATATAAACAGAACCAAAGACAAAAACCACATGACTATCTCAATAGATGCAGAAAAGGCCTTTGACAAAATTCAACAACACTTCATGCTAAAAACTCTCAATAAATTAGGTATTGATGGGATGTATCTCAAAATAATAAGAGCTATCTATGACAAACCCACAGCCAATATCATACTGAATGGGCAAAAACTGGAAGCATTCCCTTTGAAAACTGGCACAAGACAGGGATGCCCTCTCTCACCACTTCTATTCAGCATAGCGTTGGAAGTTCTGGCCAGGGCAATTAGGCAAGAGAAGGAAATCAAGGGTATTCAATTAGGAAAAGAGGAAGTCAAATTGTCCCTGTTTGCAGATGACATGATAGTATATCTAGAAAACCCCATTGTCTCAGCCCAAAATCTCCTTAAGCTGATAAGCAACTTCAGCAAAGTCTCAGGATACAAAATCAATGTACAAAAATCACAAGCATTCTTATACACCAATAACAGACAAACAGAGAGCCAAATCATGAGTGAACTCCCATTCACAATTGCTTCAAAGAGAATAAAATACCTAGGAATCCAACTTACAAGGGATGTGAAGGACCTCTTCAAGGAGAACTACAAACCACTGCTCAAGGAAATAAAAGAGGATACAAACAAATGGAAGAACATTCCATGCTCATGGGTAGGAAGAATCAATATCATGAAAATGGCCATACTGCCCAAGGTAATTTACAGATTCAATGTCATCCCCATCAAGCTACCAATGACTTTCTTCACAGAATTGGAAAAGACTACTTTAAAGTTCATATGGAACCAAAAAAAAGCCCGCATAGCCAAGTCAATCCTAGGCCGAAAGAACAAAGCTGGAGGCATCACACTACCTGACTTCAAACTATACTACAAGGCTACAGTAACCAAAACAGCATGGTACTGGTACCAAAACAGAGTTCTAGATCAATGGAACAGAACAGAGCTGTCAGAAATAACGCCACATATCTACAACTACCTGATCTTTGACAAACCTGAGAAAAACAAGCAATGGGGAAAGGATTCCCTATTCAATAAATGGTGCTGGGAAAACTGGCTAGCCATATGTAGAAAGCTGAAACTGGATCCCTTCCTTACACCTTATACAAAAATCAATTCAAGATGGATTAAAGACTTAAACATTAGACCTAAAACCATAAAAGCCCTAGAAGAAAACCTAGGCATTACCATTCAGGACATAGGCATGGGCAAGGACTTCATGTCGAAAACACCAAAAGCAATGGCAACAAAAGCCAAAATTGACAAATGGGATCTCATTAAACTAAAGAGCTTCTGCACAGCAAAAGAAACTACCATCAGAGTGAACAGGCAACCTACAAAATGGGAGAAAATTTTCGCAACCTACTCATCTGACAAAGGGCTAATATCCAGAATCTACAATGAACTCCAACAAATTTACAAGAAAAAAACAAACAACCCCATCGAAAAGTGGGCGAAGGACATGAACAGACACTTCTCAAAAGAAGACATTTATGCAGCCAACACACACATGAAAAAATGCTCACCATCACTGGCCATCAGAGAAATGCAAATCAAACCACAGTGAGATACCATCTCACACCAGTTAGAATGGCAATCATTAAAATGTCAGGAAACAACAGGTGCTGGAGAGGATGTGGAGAAATAGGAACACTTTTACACTGTTGGTGGGATTGTAAACTAGTTCAACCCTTGTGGAAGTCAGTGTGGCGATTCCTCAGGGATCTAGAACTAGAAATAGCATTTGACCCAGCCATCCCATTACTGGGTATATACCCAAAGGACTATAAATCATGCTGCTATAAAGACACATGCACACGTATGTTTATTGCGACATTATTCACAATAGCAAAGACTTGGAACCAAGCCAAATGTCCAACAATGATAGACTGGATTAAGAAAATGTGGCACATATACACCATGGAATACTATGCAGCCATAAAAAATGATGAGTTCATGTCATTTGTAGGGACATGGATGAAATTGGAAATCATCATTCTCAGTAAACTATCGCAAGAACAAAAAACCAAACACTGCATATTCTCACTCATAGGTGGGAATTGAACAATGAGAACACATGGACACAGGAAGGGGAACATCTCACTTCGGGGACTGTTGTGGGGTGGGGGGAGGGGGGAGGGATAGCATTGGGAGATATACCTAATGCTAGATGATGAGTTAGTGGGTGCAGCGCACCAGCATGGCACATGTATACATATGTAACTAACCTGCACATTGCGCACATGTACCATAAAACCTCAAGTATAATAATAATAATAATAATAAAAGAAAGAAATGCAAATTCTCACACTCCAAAAAAATAAAATAAAAAGCAAAAAATAAAATAAAAAGCAAGAATAATGGATGGGTCCTGGAAGTCTGCAGTTCTCAAAACTAACAAATCAGTAGCTTCAAAAGTCTACTTATTTGAATGCAGTGGGTACAGATTTTCTTTTCATTAGAAAAATGTAAAAGTTTAATGCTAATTAACTATCATCAACAAAACTGTGCTATCAAAGTTGCTGCAACTTTGCACAAGCATAGGATCCTTAGAGCTAAACCTAGGTAGCTCCACCTTTTCCTGTTCTGGCTCCTTACTCATTTTGGGCTTCTAAGTAAATGAGTACGTGAGGACCCCTTTATTCACCATAATGATAATAGAAAATTAAATGAAAGATATTAAAATTATGATTTTTTCCTTCAAGTGGAATAACCTTTGTATGCAATCTGAAGTTTTTATGTTTACTTGAAACCTAGTTGTTTTGCTTCAAAAATCTCTTTTACATAAACAGAAAAATAATCAATCCAAAGCCAAAGAAATAATCCATGTATTTGGTGAATATATTGAAAATGAATTACTACTAGGGAAAAGGAAAATTGTTTGCTTATATGCAAAGTAAGTGACTTATTTTTGGCTAAAATAAATGGTCTATTCAGTTCTGAAGTCAGTCAAAATTTCTAATCCCAACAGGTGGTTTCACAGGTACTACTACTAAAATCACAAACTTAGTTTGTGTCTACATCTTGAACTTTGGATTGAAATAATTTAAAATCATAACAGTGTCTAGACTGAGAACGTTTGTAGTTACAAGGAAAATCCAATATACTTAAACCTGAAGAAAACAGAGAATATCATCAGCTAGAGGAGAATTCTGACATTTTTTCTGATCTTAATGAAAATGTGGTTTAATGTCAAGTCACAGTCATATTAAAACATTTTTTCCTAAAGCCCAAGCATTATGTTTGCTATACACGAGGCCAACATTTTCATGAATTGTGTTATTTACTTGCTTAAGCACAACTGGATGATTTGTTTGTCTGATAAGACAAATTCTTCACACCTCAGGCTTCCATTTCAACTTCAAATAAGTAACAACTGTATTGCTTTTTTTTTCTTACGTTCTTGTATTTGCTCTAACTTTTAAATGGCATCTATGATTCTCCATTAACCATAAAACATTATCTTGAACTGAAAAAGTAATCTTTCTAAATTGATGTTCTGAATTAATGGGCATGTTTTAAAGGAACGATTTCAGATGGACTTCTAAAACATGAATAATACATTGGTCATAAAGAGCAGGCATTAAGCTAGCATTTAGAATCACTCCATGAACACAGAATAGAAGAAGACAAAAGATAGTTTGTCCAATATTTTGTTGATATATTTGGCCAGAAGATTAAGTGCCAAGTCATCCATCCAGAAATGCGACTTATTTTTAGAAAGAGTAGACTCAATAATTAAGGTTTCAGATTTATTCAGCTCTTATTCAGATAAAAGGTAGAACTTTTCACATTTTTCAGTTATTTTCCACAGCAAAATGAAAATCTGAAATCCAAATGATCAACTCATCAATTAAAGAAATATTTGAATCTAGAATGAGAAATCCATTTTCATTTGTCACTTAAGGAAATAGTTATTTTTGTTATAAGTTTATATTCATAACAGTTCCTATTATTTTGCTCTTATAATTTTAATTCATTTGTTTGCCTAGAAATTGTTTTTGATAAGAAATATAAAAATGCAGCTGATATCTATGACTCACATCAGTTAACAGAAGATCATTTATGGACAAGAAATTACATGAATTACTAAAAATTACAATATTAAGTTCCTGTTGGAAAATTTTTATTTCAAACCTACAACCATTTAGAAAAAATATCCTAATTCAGAGCAAGCCATGTGTCAAAAAATCTAAATTCTCTTTTACTTCATATAATTAAAAATTATATTTATGTTTCATTAAACTAATATAAAGAATCATTCATTCAATATATATGTATTGCCCACCTACTCTGGGCACTAAGCACTGAGGAGTTAATGGTGAATAAAATCAAATCATTCCCTTCCTTCATACAACTCATAATCTAGAGGTAGGTGGGTGTGTGCAGACGTTAGCAAGTAATCACAAAAATAAAAGCATAATTACAAACTGGTTCTGTAAACAAAATGATTCTATTACAGCATATAATAGGGAGACTTGGACACAGTCAAAATAGTCAGGATATTGATTTGAGTATTTTCTTTCCAAAAGTCCAAATAGTAATTGATGAAGCAAGGCAACATTAGATTTGTGTCCAAATAATATGATCTCTGCAGACTTGGGCTTTCTTTGAGATTTTTCCAAATGATGTCTTTGGCTAAATCTAACCAGATAAGACAAAAGAACTTGAGAGGAAAAATGGAATTCAGAGAGTATCTAGTCTAACCCTCTTATTGGATAGATGTAGAAACAAATCATGAGAGAGGGTGAGTAGCTTGCCCCTGCTTGTTTTCACAGTGGCAAAGATGAAATTGGAACCCATTATGCTAAAATCCTGTCCAGAGGTTATCCTTCTTCATATTATTCTGGGTCTGGTTTATCTAACGTTATCTACTCTGATGCACTAAGGCAATAACTGGAATAGCAATATGATGATAAGAAAGTGTAGAGAATGAGAATATTCATAAGATGACATTGTTTTCTGAACACAGCATGTCATTCAGCTCAGGCTAGTAGTGAATAGAAAAAAATAGCTTATGCAAACAGCCAAATATCTTGGTAAGTGTCCAATTATTTACCATGTTTCATCCTTTACTCCAAATTTATACATACATATGTGTACACACACACACACACACACACATTCAGGTCACTAAAGCCTCTAACTTTACAGATCCCAACTTTAACTCATTTAACTCATGGCTAACTCCATATTTAATTTTTGCTATATACTTATTTGCCTTTATCCAAATGAATATTTGTTAGAGCAGTTTCTTTTCTTTTTTTTCGTTTTTCTTTTCTTTTCTTTTCTTTTTTTTTTTTTTTGAGACGGAGTCTCACTCTGTCGCCTGGGCTGGAGTGCAGTGGCACTATCTTGGCTCACTGCAATCTCCACCTAATGGGTTCAAGTGATTCTCCTGCCTCAGCCTCCCAAGTAGCTGGAACTACAGGCACCCACCACCATGCCTGGCTAATTTTTTGTATTTTTAGTAGAGAGGAGGTTTCACCATGTTGGCCTGGCTGGTCTCGAACTCCTGACCTCAGGCGATCCGCCCGCCTCGGCCTCCCAAAGTGCTGGGATTACAGGTGTGAGCCACCATGCCCAGCCTAGAGCAGTTTCTAGTTTACAGAAAACTTAGACAGAAAGTACAGAGAGTGCTCACATATAACCCTTACTCACCAACCCCTAGCTAGTTTCTCCTATTATTAACATCTTGCATTAGTGGAGTATGTTTGTTAGAATTGATAAACTAGTTGTAATATAGTATTATTAACTGAAGTTTAGAGTTTACATTAGGGTTCACTCTGTGTTGCACAGTTCTATGGGTCTTGACAAATGCATGACGTCCTCAATCTACCATTACAGTACCACAGTTTCACTGCACTAGAAATGCTCTGTGCTGTCTACCTGCTCACCCAACCTCCCCTAAAGCAAACCCTTACAACTGATCTTTTACCTTTACTGTCTCTATAATTTTGAATGTGTATGTTGTGGTAAAATATATATTAATATATTTATTAATTTAACATATAAAATTTACCATTTTAAATATTTCTAAGTGTATAGTTCAGACGGATTAGGTACATTCACATTGTTGTATTATACAACCATCACCACTCTCCAACTCTCTTTATAAACTTGCCTTTTACAGAATGTCATATGGTTGAACTTACATGCTATGCAGCCTTTTCAGAATGTCTTTTTCACTTATCAATGTGCATTTAAGCTTCCTTCATGCCCTCTTGTGCCTCATTTATTTTTATGATGGAATAATGTTCCATTGTATGGATTTAACAGTTTGTTTATCCATTCAACTACTGAGGTACATCTTGTTTGCTTCATCTTGGTTCCTTCTAAGTTTTGGCAATTGTGAATAAAGCTGTTATCAACATCCACGTGCAGGTTTTTGTATGGATATAAGTTTTCAATTCATTTTGGTAAGTACCTAAGTTTGCTATTACTGGATCATATGGTAAGACTAAGTTTAGCTTTGTAAAAAACTGCCAAACTGACTTCCAAAATAGCTGTTCCATTTTGCATTCCCAACAGGAATGAATAAGAGTTTCTGTTGCTCCATATTTGGTGGGACATTTGGTATTGTCAGTGTTTTGGATTTTAGCCATTCAAAGTCGTGGTATCTTGTTTTAATAAATTGATATTTTAGGATTTTCCAAATTAAAATGTCAAAGAGATGCCTCAGCACAATAAATTTAGAAAAAATTAGAAAAAAATTCTTTATCTATTAAAATGATTTTTGGTTCACTAATGGCAAGGCTTGTCACCTAGTAGATTTGGTTTACTCTGGACATTTATTAGATCAGATTCATAGATCTTTAGCAATCTCTCACTCCAAGGAAAGTAATTTATCTCTGCTCTGAAATCTCACAGCACCTCAACACCTGAAAGACACCATTCTACATTGTAACAGTGTATTGCTCTGCCAATCTTTCTCACTTAATTTTGGGGTGAAAAAGACAGGGAACTTGGTGTAGCTGTGTCTGTATCCCTGTGCAAGCACAACATCTACAGATACTAGTTACCAACCTATAGTTGTTCTTGATTATGACAGCTGTTAAAGAAAGACATGGAAGATGAATGTAAACTCACCCTGGTCTTCAGTTTTACTATTTGCTCTCTAACACCTTTGTCCTGAGTTGCAATTGTCTCAGTCTTACCCTACTCTTAACACCAGATCAACTGGAGGCACTATTATTCAAAGAATCACCAAATAGGTGCAGGAAAAACTGAGAGAGGAAAAACATATATAGTCCAAAACCAGGTAACTGGGCCATAAAAAATAAAATTTAGCTGGCCTTCTTACTTTTTGTCTTTTATTCCATACCTCTCTTGTTAGTAGCTGAATCAGTCTCTGTCATAGGCATTACACTTTTTGGGTTGGTGGGCAATTGTTCTCCAAAACACTAAGTAAAAATAGTTCAGTGGAGATTTTTTAGAGATGTTCTCTGGCAGCTCCAGTGGATATTTGGAGAAACAAATACTTTTTCCAAGTTATTAGTTAACATATCATGGAATTCCTTATTGTAAAGTGCTTCTCACACTTTGAGGTAGGTTAATAGTATTAGCCCCATTTCCTAAATGAGTTAGAGGAGTAGCTGCTCTGGATGCTATTTTCAAAACAAGGACATCATTGCTTGTGTGATATTATGATCCAACAGACATTCTAAATGGACCCCAATGTACCATTATCTTAAAATATAGATGAGTTAGTAATTGTGCAAAGGTAGGAGGATGAAAAGAAGTAATCATGGTACAGCTGAGAATTCCTGTCAGAAAGTCATTTTTGTTGTTGTTGTCTTTGTATCTAATGTCAGATGTCATGAGAGTAGGATTTTGAATCAGTGAGGGAAATCAGAAAAAAAAAATCCTGGTAATATTTTGCAATGTCAATAGGTAGCACTCTAGCTTTACTAGTTAATTAACAAGACAAGGAAGCTTGTGCAAATATAATAATAATGGTCTTCCAACTTTGAAAATAGATGTTTTTCCTACAGAAATCCCATCACCATCATATAAGATGACCACTTACAAACAGAGAAAATTACTGAGTTTTTTGTTTGTTTGTTTGTTTTAGATTGCAAGACCATTGGGCCAGGTGTGATGTTGAATATGTTAGGTGCTTGGCAGCCTCTGTAATGCAGACTTATTGAGTACAGAGGCACTGGGGAAGAGCAAGACCTGCAGCTGATCCATGATGGCTTGGCAAAGAAGAAGGAAGACTTTTAAACCTCCTGGGAATGAAAATAAGCCATTTCCTTTGAAAAAGTATGGAAATACAGGACTGAGCTCTGGAAAATTTGCCAAAAGAAGTGAAAAGTAGTAGGGTCTAAAAAGGTCAAATAATAACCACACATCTGTGTACTTGCTCTGGTTTTCCAGTAGTTGGATCTAAAACCTATGATTCAAAATTTCTGGATGATTTTAATGTGATTTACCCATCTTTTCTATGATTTATTGACAATATCCATCTACAGATACTGACAGTGCAAAGGATTAGAGAGAGTCCACATATCCATGTGTTACAAGTTCTGCACATGCAACGTGAAGACCCCTAGCTCTATCTAGTAGTTGTTTAAATGGTCAGAAAATTATTCTCAGGTTGGGTCTTTTGTTTCCAAAGCAAGATTTATTTTTTAAAAGGATGGCTGCACTCATTAGAGGTTGCTAGGATGCTAAGCATGGCTTTAGGATCAAAGAAGCCATCAGAAGTTCAAAATGCTATGTCAGGATAAAAAGTTTCATCATGATCATCAAACAGCTCCTATGGAGGACTGCTACTTTTAGAAGAAAAACTTCTCTCAAATTTGGAGGTGGTTAAATGCTCCTATTGGGAAAAGGGTATGGAGTTCTTTAAACTTTTCCTTATATTAAATTCTGCCACAAGTTGTGTTAAAAGGACATTATCACTGAGAAATCAACATTCCTTTAAACTGCAGCAACTAGAGCACATCCCACTTCATGCATGATGTGGAGTTGAAGATGAGGAACTGACAAAAGCATTCCACACTTTCCCTCATGAAATGGTCCAAGAGTTTAAAGCAGAGGTTCTTGTACTTTGGAGGTTTAAATAACACTTCAAAATGCTAGAATTTTTTGCTCCACACTTGAGGAGATTTAAAGACTCAAAAATGCACTAAGCAAGCCAGTGATCATTACAACACAATTGCATGCATCACAGGTCTTTAAATTATCCTGTAGTTACAGAGCACTAGCCCCTTAGTTGTCCTTTAGCACTGTGGATACTCTGCTTACTTCCACAACTGCTGTACCCATAAATTCCCAAAGGAAAGTTCTGGAATGTCCTAATAAACATGCAGGATTAGTTTTTTTTTTTTTTTTTTTTTGATAGTGCTTTGCAACATTTTGTTGCAGAAAATTGTAGCCAGCTATTCACTGTGGTGCCCTACTTGCTCAGCTGGGGTAATATCTGTGGATAACTCCACAATGGGTGAAGTTGATAAAGACCTCTCTCACACTTCCTGTACCAGAAATTTCCACTGTCTCCTGCATCACAAGAGACCATAATATGCACACAGCTCCCTCTCTCATGTTTTTAAGCCAAGTTTAGGCTCTCCTCCCACTTCTATTCTTTCATAACTCAATTATTTCATTTTTTTAAATTGCCTCCTCTGTTTTCTCATTGAAAACGAATGAGGCATATTTGATTTAAGCTAAATCTACAGCATAGAGGTCCTCAGAGCTCTATTTGCTACAGTTCCCACTGCCTGACCCCATGTCTACTATACTCTTCATCTTCTCTCTGATTCTTTTTCTTTACTTGTCCTGTTTCTCCATTCTTTTTCCTTTTTCTCCATCTGAAGCTGTAAGAGTAAGGGAAACAATCTTAGGATATTAGGTTCTATTCCCATAGGAAGAGTATACTATGAATTTTCATGGAATTCTTTCTTCTTAGAGTATAGATGCATTCCATTGAAAGACTCCTTCAAGGTATGGAATAATTGGGTAATTAGGTACAGATTACATCATTCTTACATCATGCTTAAAGAAATACAATAGGGTATTCTGAGCATACAACGTGAATCAGCATAATCAGGTGCAATTCTTTCCCAGACAAGGTCAAGAAAATTTTCCCGAGTGTCCACCTAGAAAATAGAGTATGGCAAAAGTCCCAAAGAGCTTTATGAAGTACAGTAATTATAGACAAAATTATTTTCCCCAGGAAGTTACCTCTTAAAGTGTGATAAGTATATTGCATAAGCAACATCTCTTATATGTTAAATTCCGTTTTATGTCTTTGTTTTTTGTTTCCTGTTTGTAGAATCTGGGACTGGTAACATAAGCTTATTTTGTACAACTTTATGTCTTCGTCTTCAGCTTGAGTAAAAAGCTCTAAAAAAAAGATTTCTGGTCTTATAGTTGACAGAAGTCACCAAACCATACTTTATACTATTGTTTGTGGCAAGGACTGGAGAAAGTATTAAATTATGTTTTATAAAGTATTAAATTATGTTTTATAAACTATTTATAAACTATAAATTATGTTTTATAAACTATCAAAGAAACCACAAGTCCTCAGAGCAGATACCTTTTCTTTGAGGCAAACTTGTTCTAATTTTTGGATTTCTTAGATATTTAAGAAAACAATCAGGGTAGAAGATATCCTGGCTCACTAGGTCCCTCTGATATGTGCTTTCATCGTGCCACACACCTTTCTCACTCTCCATTCCCCACATCTTGACATTTCACATCAGTGTAACTTTATCAGTATCACACAAATGTCTCTTCCCATTGGAGTGTGAGCTTTAGGCTAGCAGGGTTCCTTTCATCCATCATTGTATTCCCAGACCTAGCACAGGGGCTGAGCACATAGCAGTCTTCAAGGCCTGTAAGGGATGAGAGGCTTTCACCTCACTCCCTACTGTGGGCTTGCGGCAGAACAAGGGCAGTTCAAATGGATCATCTCAGTCATAAAAGAAGACACCTAGTAGGAAAAAACCGCTGAACTGAAAGCCCAAGGGCCTTATATTATTTTTCAATTAATTAATATCACTCAACTTCTACTCTTCATTTTTCTGTTTTGAAATATGTGGGAAATATGCCATTAAAATATTTGAATAAAGGAGCAAAATAATTGCAATGTTCCGGCAAGGTGAATATTAAATTTCATGGTGACTATCGCATTTCAAAACTATGTCATTTTTACTTAATTTATTTACTGTAGTATTAACTTATGCAAGCTAACAAGGCCAGACCTTATTGGTGATGTGGCCTGTCACCCACATATTTGAAATTATAAAATAAAGAATTGTGTTTCCTTTATCAATAGAAAGGCTCAGCATGCAGAAGACACCATTATCTGACTTTTCTTAAACTTCTAGTCACTTCATCCGGCCCTCCCCCACATGAGTTTAGTTTAAGACCCATTAAACACTTTGTGCATCTTGCCCATGAACATCCTTGCCTATTTCATACTTCCTCCGACTTGCATATAGTATTCTTTCTGCCTCAAGAGTTCTTTTTTTCCGCAGGTTCACCTGGCAAATTTCTACTTGTTTTAATTCTCAGATCAAAAATCACTTTCTTTGTGAACTTTTTCTGGAAATCCCTGGGTACATGAGGGCAGGGACAGTATCTTATTTATTGTAAAATCAATTAGCAACATCTAACAAATTTTGGCAAAAGCAGGTTTGCAGAAAATAAATTTATGATAATTAGCCTAGTCTTACATCTCTGACTATTTTTCTGAATGTACTTGATTAGGATAAAAGGTAACAATCCATTACATAAACCACCTTTCTCTGCTAAGCATTCTGCACTAGTAGAATTTAAAATTTTTAAGACCTAGTTGTCTTTTAGTTATCCAAGTATAAAACAAACACACATCTGAAGAATTCTTAACAGCTGAAAAATTCTTTGTTCAGGGAGACAAATGGTTTTTTAACAAATCATTCTCTTTGTAGCTGAGTAATTTTTTTTTTAAGTTTGAGGTAATTTTCTATGAGAGTTCTAAAGAGTGGAGTTAATTACAAGAAAGTCCCATTGTGTCATCAGTGATTGTAGAATACTTCCCAGGGTTTGACTTATTTGAAGGACAATCTCCTTAGTGAAAAATCTTAAAGAGCAAGAAAATATGCCGACTTTCTCATATGATTTAAAGCCAGTGCATATCATGGCTAAGAAGGTTTGCTAGAGGTTTGAATAATCCTCACGGCACAGTGAACTTTCGGTTTAACTACTGGGATGTTCAGTCAAAACCAACATGTTGCACACTCAGCTTTTTTTTTTTTTTTTTTTTTGAGACAGAGTCTCGCTCTGTCGCCCAGGCTGGAGTGCAGTGGCGCGATCTCCGCTCACTGCAAGCTCCACCTCCCGGGTTCACGCCATTCTCCTGACTCAGCCTCCGGAGTAGCTGGGATTACAGGCGCCCACCACCATGCTCGGCTAATTTTCTGTATATTTTTCTTTTCAGTAGAGACAGGATTTCACTGTGTTTGCCAGGATGGTCTCAATCTCCTGACCTCATGATCCGCCCGCCTCGGCCTCCCAAGGTGCTGGGATTACAGGCGTGAGCCACCGCGCCCTGCCTACACACTCAGCTTTTAAGAGAAAAAGCAAAACACAAGAAAATAAATTCATATCAGGAGTTTTATATAAGTAGGATTTCCTGGGATATGGTCTGAGGTCAGTAAACACCTTGTATGTATGTATGCATGCTTGATATTTTTATTCATTCAACAAATATTTATTGAGCATCTACTATATGCCAGAAATTGTGCTAGGCTCTGGAGACACAAGAGTGAGCAAAAGAGGAAAAAATCCATGCCTTTGTTTAGCTTCGCTTTTATTGAAGGGAGAAAGATAATAAATGAATTATTAGGTAAAATATGGAGTTATGTTGTGTGATGAAATCACTCACTGGGCAAGCAATAGTTCAGGATTCTTTTCTTCTGAGTTTGTTCTAGTTGGAGACTTAGGAGTTGGTGGTGTGGTAGAGACACGTTTTCTCTGAGCTCCAGTAGTAACTTATTTCTCTACTGTGGGTATCAATGGCTCTGAATTTTCTACTGAACTATAGATAGCTGCCTCACCAGAATTTGAACTTCTCTAGAGAAGGACTATGTTTCTTTTATCTTTATATTTTTGATGCCTAGAATATGTGCCCATTTTTTATGAAATACCTTCCACTGGTTTCTGAGAATCCATACTTCCTCTAGACTTTTTTCTATTTTCTTCCAACTTTTGGTAGCCCCACAGTTTTTTTGCAACCACTTTTCTTCTGCCCAAGCCTAAAATGTGATGATTATCAGAGTTCCAGCCAATCCTTTATGGATTCTAATTATCTCTCAATGATATTCCCATGGCTTTAAATCCCAGCTAGATATTTACAACCTCCCAAACTACTTTTGCAGCCCAGACTTCTCTCTGGATGCTAGAGAACCAGGCTCTTCTATCCAAGCAGACTTATGATCAGCAAGACCTGAATGTCCTACAAACCTCTCGGAGTCTTCATATTTCAAGTAAATGGTCATCCTCCCTCCCTCAACTTGCTCTATGCCCAATGTTTCTGACTTCAGTGAATGGCATCAGAAGTGACCCAAGCCAGAAGCTTCTCTCTTTTTTTTCTTTGACTCCTCCTTTCCTCCCCTTTCCCTAAAACAAGCCAATTGTCCAACTCCTTTAGATTCTACCTCACTAACATATTTAAATCTCTGTCCATTTTTTTCAATTCTTACGACCACACCTCAGTTTAGCCCATAGTCATATGCTGTCTAAATTACTTGCCACAGCCTCATGCAATGACACACATGTACTGACTATATTATGTACCTAGATCCTGGGTAGCAAAAATAGAAGCCCATGCTCCTTTGGGGATGTTGGTGTGGTAACTCCTCTTTGGTTTCCCTACCTGTAATATTGTCTCACTCAAACTCATTTTTTTAAACTGTAGATAGTGTTTTGTCTAAATCCACATCCGATCATGTTAGTTCCCTGCATAAAATTCTTCAAATCCTTTAATTTGTCTCCACTCTTCTCAGGAAAACTGTCAAATTTCTTAGCATGAAATCCAAGGAAGGCCCCTTATAATATGAACCATTCTTCTTTCTCTAGATTAATCTTTTGCACTAATTCCAAATGCCACATTACAGCACACAAAGCCACTTGAAGTTTTCCCAAATGGTATGCTCTCTTACCTCCACAGAAAACATGTAGCTTTCTATGACTAAAGAAAAATCTTCCATCTGAATATAGACACACATCAAGCTTCCCTTTCTCCAGTTGTTCCTCTTTACTCCAAGACAAACCTCACTGTGCCACCATCCTACTCCTTCCTTAACACTAGACTGATACCAGGCCTTAGTCTACCAAGAGTGTAGAAATGGGTAGTCTCTCAATTATATGACAGACAGAAAATACCCATGGAGTTTTACATAACATATCTCCTAATCTGACAGATTATGGAATGTGAATGATTTTTCTGTCTTTGGAGATCATAAAATAGACAGAGCTACAAAGAACTACAAAGTGTTTAGAACAACATTTTTCCAACTAGAATAGAGATAATGCATTCCAGAACACTGCAGCTTGCATAATTATCTTTCTAGGCAATAAGTACTTGTCTGACGTAAGAACCATAATATCATAATCCAACCTCTATCCTCCTGTTTCAACCTGAAGCCACACCCTGTTCATGAATTCAGTCAGCCATCAATTGTCAATGTCCACTTATGCTCCATCCAAGCCCTTTCCCTGCCACTCCTGGAGAGGACCTCAATATCAGCTAGGGGAGCTGGAAGACTAGCCTAGGGATTTTTTTGTAACTGCTTTGACACAGACTGTATATGTTTAAAGGAAATGAACATCTTTGCATTGCCTTCATTCACCAAATGATATCTTCTATCCATGCATGCTGCCTTAGTCACGAGAGTGGGTTGCATGTAACATACTTGTGATTCCATGAAGAGTGGGCACAGGGGAGTGCTGGTCAGGCTAAAGTTTGGGACAGATGAGGATGATATTAGGAGAAGAAGAAAATAACTTCTGATCATCACCCATCAAAGATTAGTTTCCCATTAGTATATATTTTTTTTCCTTTGGGCATCAAACGGCCTCCTTTGGCTTAAACTTTAACTTACATGAAATGATTTTTTATACCACCAGGCCATTTATCTTTGTTACCCAATAACTTCTCTATAAAAAAACCATGATCATTGGGAGGCTGAGGTGTGTGGATCACCTGAGGTCAAGAGTTCAAGACCAGCCTGCCTAACATGGCAAAATCCTGTTTCTACTAAAAATACAAAAAATTAGCCAGGCATGGTGGCGGGCGCCTGTACTCCCAGCTACTTGGGAGGCTGAGGCCAGAGAATTGCTTGAACCCAGGAGGCGGAGGTTGCGCTGAGACGAGATTGCGCCACTGCACTCAAGCCTGGGCGACAAGAGCGAAACTCTGTCTCAAAAACAAACAAACAGACAAAACCATGAACATGTTCATGTCCCTGAGAAATGAACTACAATGATAACAGTTACTATTAAGAGTTGGCTTTGTATCAGTGAAGAAAAAACTGGGGATGGGTACAGGATAATTTGATTCTGGGTAAAAATTAATAAGGTGACACTGGGCAAATCATTTCATATGTGGAGATCTAGGAGTGTAGGCACCATAAATTGTCAGATGCTGTTATTATTAATTGACTTTTGGGTTATTCCTTTTAACTGTTCCTTGATTAATGCAAATGTTAAGCCTCTTATTATTGGGGATATCAACAATTCCCAAAATATGTGGATCCCTGTTTTTAAAAATGAAAACGGCCCTTTATTTTAATCCAGTTTATCTATAACTCAATTTACAGAATATCATATCTGAACAAACCTTTTTGCTATTAATATTTACTGAAGCACATGCTATGAGCCCTTAACAAAACTTCCTGGTGAAGTGACCCCCCAAAGATAAGACATGTATTTTTCCTTTCATCTTTTTGCTGAGAGGCTGAAGTAGGAAAGTCTCACTCGGTCATCCCTCCTGGAGGGCTGCATGTTGTTATCACAAGCTACAGGGCAAACAGGAACGGCTGCATGGGGGTGTGGAGAACTCACACATCCCAGGGGCCCACTGTTAGCTGCTAGAATTAGCTGCACAATTATCCCGGTCACACCAAATGGTCACCAAGGGTGATAGAGATCCTAGATGCAACTTAATGAACCATTTTCAGTTTTATGATAACAACCATGTGTAAGCAGACACGCTTGACCTAACTCGGAGATGGGCATATGCTTACTTGCAACAGAATCTGCTGGGTCACTTGATGTATTTAAATAAAAGAAATGTGATTAATGGCAACAAAACATGTCTTTCTCAGAACAGTGCCTTATCAACAGTAACCAGCTAGCCTGACCTTTCAACGGCTCACTGAAGGGTGGGTATATACACTATTCGTTAATTGTGGCTTATATTTGTACCTTGGTATAAAGCAATACAGCTGTCAAAAATACTGTATATTGAATTTTTTTAAAGTTGTTATCAATTAAAAAATTGTTATTGCCATAATTTAAGGTGGCATTGGCCAATTATAAATTCGTTGGATATTAGTTCTCACTTCTTAGATCATGTAAGACTCAGTTTCTGTTTGGAATATGCAACTTAATTTCTCTTTTACTATATTCTATGATATCTGACCTCCAAAACTACTCAGAAAATGCTTAACAGCTTTAGAGCAATTTTAGGGGCTACAGAATTGAATAGTGCTCCCTATTTTCAAAGAGCTGACCAGACAGTCAATCTGCTTCTCAAACTTGACGTGACACTAAAATAACACTGGGATCCAGGCCCACTGCAGAATTTACACAAGCTTGAGCAAGTCTATATTGCAATGTCTCACTGATAATTCTGATTACAGAATCGCTATAATAGATGTAAGCTTAGTTCTAAAAATAATTATAGCCAAACAAAAATAATGATATATATAATAAAAAGCTATAATATTAGTGTTAGAGAAAAACAAAACCCCAAGATATTTGTTACAATGGCCATATAGCATCTGACAATTAGTGTACAAAATTGTTATATGTGCCCACATCTATTGAAAACTCCAAATCATCATAATCTGTATTACAATAGGGTTCTATTTAAAGTAAACCTAATTATTCCCAATGATAAAATCAATTCCTAGGAAATAAGCTTCTCAAAGAAGATTATTTACTCTTTTAATTTAGCAGAGCACCATTGAATATCCTTACAAAAATATGTTGTTAATGAAAGCTAACATTTGTTGATCACTCACTATGTACCAGGCATAGAGCTAAAAACCTTGTATGATTGTTACTTTATGCTTCACGGTAGTCTTGAGATAGGTGGAATTTTATTTTAATTTTACAGAGGAGGAACTGAGGTTCAGAGAGTTTATGGAACCTGCCTAAGATCACACAATGGCAAGTGGTAGTCAGGACAAGCCCAGCTCCGTGTCCAGAGTGAATGCTTTGGGCTACTTATTTTTTTAATTTCTTTTATATTTCAGTAGGTTTTTGGGGAACAGGTTGTGTTTGGTTGCATGAATAAGTTTTAACGTGGTTTCTGAGATTTTGGTGCACCCATCACCAGAGCAGTGTACCCTGTATCCAGTGTGTAGTCTTTTATTCCTCACCCCCACTCCCACTCTTTCCCCCAAGTCCCCAAAGTCCAATGTATCATTCTTATGCCTTTGCATCCTCATAGCTTAGCTCCCACTTATAAGTGAGAACATATGATGTTTGGTTTTCCATTCCTGGGTTACTTCACTTTGAATAATAATTTCCAATTCCATCCAGGCTGGTACACATGCCATTATTTCTTTCCTTTTTATGGCTGAGTAGTATTCCAGTGGCAGTTTGACTTCCTCTTTACTGATTTGGGTGTCCTTTATTTCTTTCTCTTGTTTGATTGCTCTGGCTAGGACTTTCAGTACTACGTTGAATGGAAGTGGTGAGAATGGGCATCCTTGTCTTGTTCCAGTTCTCAGGGGGAGTGCTTTCAACTTTTCCCTGTTTAATCTTATGTTGGCTATGGGTTTGTCCTACATGGCTTTTATTACTTTAAGGTATATCCCTTGTATGCCATTTTTGCTGAGTGTTTTAATCATAAGGGATGCTGGATTTTGTAAAATGCTTTTTCTGCCTCTATTGAGATGATCATGTGATTTTTTTCTTTTTAATTCTTTTTATGTGGTGTATCACATTTATTGACTTGCATATGTTAAACCATCCCTGCGTCCTTGGTATGAAACCCACTTGATCATGGTAGATTATCTTTTTGATATGCTGTTGGATTCTGTTTGCTAGTATTTTGTTGAGGATTTCTGCATCTATGTTCATCAGGGATTTGGTATGTAGTTTTCTTTTTTTGTTATGTCCTTCCCTGGTTTTGGTATTAGGGTGTTACTGGCTTCATAGAATGATTTAGGGAGGATTCCCTCTTTCTCTATCTTTTGGAGTAGTGTCAATAGGATTGGTACCAATTTTTCTTTGAATGTCTGAGAGAATTCAGCTGTGAATTTATCTGGTCCTGGACTTTTTTTTATTGGCAATTTTTCATTACCGTTTCAACCTTGCTGTTTGTTATTGGTCTGTTCAGAGTTTCTATATCTTCCTGGTTTAATCTAGGAGGGTTGTAAATTTCTGGGAGCTTATCCATCTCCTCTATGTTTTCTAGTTGATGTGCATACTATGAACACCTTGTTCATAGTAACCTTAAATAATCTTTTGTATTTCGGTGGTATCAGTTGCAATATCTCCCATTTCATTTCTAATTAAACTTATTTGGATTTTCTCTCTTCTTTTCTTGGTTAATTTTGCTAATGCTCTATCAATTTCATTTATCTTTTCAAAGAATCAGCTTTTTGTTTTATTTATCTTTTGTATTTTTTGTTTCAATTTCATTTAGTTCTGCTCTGATCTTGGTTACTTCTTTTCTTCTGCTGGGTTCTTGTTTCTCCAGTTTAATGACTTTAAATAACCTGATGACTATGTGCCTAGGTGAAAATCTCTTTGTGATGAATTTCCCAGTTGCTCTTTGAGCTTCTTGTATTTAGATTTCTAGATCTCTAGCAAAACTGGGAAAGTTTTCCTCAATTATTTCCTCAAATATATTTTCCAAACTTTTAGATTTTTCTTCTTACTCAGGAACACCAATTATTCTTAGGTTTGGACGTTTAACACAGTCACAAACTTCTCGGAGCCTTTGTTCATTTTTTTTTAAAAATTCTTTTTTATTTGTGTTTGATGGACTGGGTTAATTTGAAACCTTGTCTTTGAGCTCTGAAATTCTTTCTTCTGCTAGTTTGATTCTATTGCTGAGACTTTCCAGTACATTTTGCATTTCTCTAAGTGTGTCCTTGATTTTCAGAAATTGTGATTTTTTTTATTTATGCTATCTATTTCTCTGAATATTTTTCCTTTCATATCCTGTATCAGGATATGATAAATCAAAAATTTTTTGATTTAAGTTGGACTTCACCTTTCTCTAGTGCCTCCTTGATTAGCTTAATAATCAACCTTCTGAATTATTTTTCTGGCAATTAAGAGATTTCATCTTGGTTTGGATCCATTGTTGGTGAGCTGGTGTGATCTTTTGGAGGTGTTAAAGAACCTTGTTTTGTCATATTACCAGAATTGTTTTTCTGGTTCCTTCTCATTTGGGAAGACTATGTCAGAGGGAAGACTTGGAACTCAAGGGCTGCTGTTCAGATTCTTTTATCCCACGGAGTGCTCCCTTGATGTGGTGTTCTTCCCCTTCCCCTAGGAATGGGGCTTCCTGAGAGCCAAAATGCAGTGATTGTTTTTCCTCTTCTGGGTCTAGCCACCCAGTGGAGCTACCAGGCTCCCAGCTGGTACTGGCGAGTGTCTGCAAAGAGTCTTGTGATGTGATACATCTTCAGGTCTTTCAGCCATGGATATCAGCACCTGCTCTGGTGGAGGTAGCAGGGGAGTGAAGTGGACTCTGTGAGGGTCCTGGGTTGTATTTTTGTTTAATGCTTTGGTTTTGTGTTGGTTGGCCTCCAGCCAGGAGGTAGGGCTTTCAAGAGCACATCAGCTATGGTAATATAAGGAGGTTGAAAACTCACCTTGGGGATACCTGGCTAAGTATTCAGGTTTCTCAGGCCATGGGAAGGGCTATAGAGCTCCTAAGAGATTATGACTTTTGTCTTCTGCTACCAGGGCAAGTAGAGAAAGACTACCAAGTGGAGGCAGGGATAGATATGTCTGAGCTCAGACTCTCCATGGGTGGGGCTTGCTGTGGCTGCTGTGGGGGATGGGGATGTGGTTCTCAGGCCAATGAAGTTATGTTCCCAGGGGTTACAGCTGCCTCTTCTGAGTCATACAGGTCACCAGGGAAGTGGGGGAAAGCTGGCAGTCACAGGCCTCACCCCACTCCCATGCAGCCGGCAGTCCTAAAGGCTGGTCTCACTCTCACTGTGCCCCCCCACAGTAGCACTGAGTTTATTTTCCGGCAGCCAATGCCCAGGGCTGAGAATTTGCCCCATACTATGAGCTTGCCTGTTGAGAAAGCAAGCAGACCCACAGTTTTTTGGTGTCTCAGGGAGCCTGCAGTAGTGATCCAGTTCCTTCACATAGTCTGTGGATTATCTCAGCTTTCCTGGAATGTCCTTGCAGTAGTTCTTGAAGAAAAAGTTCGTGATGTGAGTCTCCACATGTTGCTCCATTCATCCCCGCAGGAGCTGCAAGCTAGTCTTGCCTCGTATCTGCCATCTTTCAATCCCTAATATCCACTTTGGGCTACTTAAACTCCACAAAAACATGAACAAGGTGCCAAATGGAATGAACAATAGAAACCTACCTCACTCATTCTCATAATGAAAGATAAATAAAAGGATGAATAAATGAATGGATAGCCTGCTTTGTCACACTCTTCTAGAAGCCACATCTCAGAGCTATCAGTTAATCTATTGTTCTATTTACCACATTAAAATAAAAAGTCTACACGATACAGAAGTAGTACAGTTACAATAAATATTTTACTTCATTGACTGCTTGAATATTGAACTAATTATCACAATTTTAATATACAAACTCTTGAATCATCAAAGCTCTCACAGATGACGGTTAAAAACAAAACTAAAGATATAGAAAGTAGCTCTTTGGGCAGGCCACCAACTAGACCACCACACTTACTTTCATGTTAGCCTGTCAGTTAGTACATTGACCAAGAGAGATAACCTGAAATTTTGATTGTTTTTTGCTCTATCCCTGAAGCTTTGGGGATTTAGAAATATCTGGGCAAGAATAAGTGACACTCTTTAGAAGCCATTTTTACATGTAAAAAGCTACCCATCTGACAGGACTTTTGTTTGTCCCTGAATTTGGAAGTAGACAAACATTTTCTTCTTTTTCATTTTGTAGTTAGAAAATGTGTGATACTTTCATATTACTTTTCTGAGTTACTGTGAAAAGAATTATATAATTTCAGATCTTCATCAGAGACAACTCAAAAAATGGAATGATGTGTAGGGGGTGAAAAGCAACAGAGACTTTGAAATCAGACTGACACATGTTTGAATCCTAGCTCTGCCACAGATGCTGTGCAAGGCTAGGTGAGTTGGTTTATTTGGCTAAGGCTCATTTCTTCCATATGTAAAATAGAAATAAAAATATCTGCATCATTTAGTTGTTAGGAGGACTGAAATAAGAACATAAATAATGTGTCTATTGTAGTCATGCAAAAAATATTAGTTCTAATTCCAGTCTCTTCATTTTACAATTGAGAATGTTAAAACCAGAAACCGACACCTTGAAAGTTAAACAAACTTCACCTTAGGTTTGTGGATGTCACTCATGTTGTTTAAAATAACACAATAATTTAAATTACAAAAGATTTATGAGTTAAGTTTTAAATGTAGACATTTTATTTTGCTTTTTACTGCTTGCTATTTTACTGGGATACAGCAACTCCTGATCAACCAACCATGTAGTTTATTATAATGCTTCATAGTCCAGGAAGAAGAAATAAGGGCAATTCACTTGGTTTATGGTCATTCTTTAATAATCAACTACCAGTAACAAGTCGGATCTCTCAACAGTTAGTGTTCATGAATGTCTACTTTGGAATCTCTTCCTGTTTTGCTAATAATTCAAATGAAACTAGTGGTTAGTATTTAGACATCATATGACCAGATTTTTTTTTACAACATATTATAATATGTTGTACATAGTAAATATGTCCATATGTACTATGCATGTAACTGTCATTGTTACCACAGAATCAGCATAATGATGCTAGAAGAGGAGACAACTGCCTTTACAGATAAGGAAACTGAAAGCAGATGAAATTAAGTGACTTCTCCCGGCTTACACAATTAGTCGGTATATGGCAGCGCTGGGTTTAAAAACCAGGTAAATAACTGATTTTGACTTATCTTAGAAGTTACCACGTGATGTGGAAATAAACCATTTATTAATCTGTCTCTCCCACTGCAGGGTAACAATGTTGAGGATAAGGGGCTATGTCCTAATCATTTTAAAGTACAGTCACTAGCACACACTCAGTAAATGTTCTGTAAATATCTATTGCTTGATCCAAGTAATACAGATAATAATATATTTTTAAAAAAAGACTTTCTCCAAGAATTCAGGATATTTTCTCCATCTTATTCTATGACAGATGACTGTAAAGTAGTGGAATTTTTTTTAACTGACATCTAAATACTTATAAGCTGAAGATGAGCTGTCATTCAGACTTATTACCCATGGAGATGACTGTTCACTTATCCCATCAATAACAGAATGACTCCAAATCTTTTTAAGACTCCTTTATTGAAATTGACTCTAGTATTTGTTCATGAGGAAAGAAAAATCCATCTCATTATTGTTTCACTTAGATTTTGACTCCAAAGAGACTTCATTAGCTTTGCTCACTTACCTTATCTGCTAAACTTGAATGAGCCTAGCTTGTTTCAAAAAGCAGTTTACCCTGAAAGGAGAAGGACTTATTCCTGACTAAAATTATTCTTAAAATTGCTTCAGTATCACTTGGATAAATGAGTAAATTCCCAAGGTGACTAATATGCAGGTGTCAGTAGACACTAAAAACGTGTATGCTTTGTCATATTTGTTTAAACAAAAAACATGCCATATTTCTAAGTATTTTATGCTTCTCTAATCCCTGGACAGTTGGTATCATCTGTTTAATGTGTAAAGAAATAGAGCATCTGCAGAAGTAAATGACTGTCACAAGATTTTTTGTGCAGTGGCAGCTCTAGGCCACCAGTTTTCAACCAGGGTCAACTCTGTATCCTACTCCAGGGGTGGGCATGGGGGGAGGCATTTGGCAATAACTGGAGACATTTTTTTCAGTCGTAACTCGGGAAGGTGCTACTGGAATCCAGTGGGTAGAGGCCATGGATGCTGCCAAACATCCTACTATGCACAAGACAGCTTCCCACAACGAATTACCTTGCTTAAAATGTCAATATTGCTGAGGCTGAGAAACCCTGTTCGAGGATAAGAATTCTCACCCTCAGTCTCTTCAGGATCCTTCACTACAATCAGTGTTAAGACCCCTGTGTCCTCATGTTTCCATAAGCGAAAGTGAGTGCATGTATTTTTCTTTGGTAACCAAAGAGTAAAATTTTTTTCCATGCTATTTTGCCAGCAGAAAATCCTATTTGCCTTAAGTTCCTTCACCAAAGGATACGAAATTGTCACAAAGGTTGCCTGGAGATGGGTTTGGCATCTTAAAAGCCTAATTGGCAGGAAAATTAAAGCAACTTAAAATGTGTATGCTCTTTAGGGAGATGTGCTATTCCCACTCTATTTTATTAGATCTCAGAGACAGCTGGGGCAAGAACATCTGGGACTTCCTGCACTATCATTTTGCCAAGTTGCTATAAATTTGTCCTTTCTCACTACAAAATTGAGAAGGAAAAGAGAAAAAGCAGTGCAAAGGCCAACCACACTTGTTAGAAGGTTGCTCCTCAGTTGTCTTTCAGAAGTCCCAGCAGTGGCTCCCTTTTTGTCGGGTTACTTCAATAAGGGAGGGAATCTACTTCATTTGATATGTACTTTTGATAATCGAGGAATGTATCTTGACATGTAAACTGTGCAGGACAGAATGTCAAATCTCAAAGCCTATTTTTCCACCTTGAATTTTAAAAACAAAATACGTAACGTGCATTTAGCAAATTTTCTCAGAGAACTTGCTGAATTTTATTGTCAAAATACAGACCTTTCACATAATGCTTTCACTTTTCTCTCTTATGTACATCTGCTCCTAACACCAATAGGCACACAAAGTGTTGTGAATCTGTGGCTGGATCTTTCAAGCCTCCAGGGAACTCTCACTTGTTAGCCTAGTCTAATATCTTATTGTGTGGAAATGTTTTCAAAACCAAGCACAATTTTTCACCATAGAAATTTTTTTTTTAACCATTTTTGGTGGTCAGTGGTTTAGACAATCACAAGAGTATATCACATTTGAGTAGAGAAAATAGATGTGCACCTGATATATGGGTATAAATTGCAATGTCGCAATGAAAGGTAAAGTTCAGAAAAGGTCAGCATATTTCTGTCCTAAGATGCTGAAGAAGTCACTTTTGTCATCTTTCTTTCCTTGGAATCCCTATGGCATATGTCAACTACAGATAATTTTAGTACACAGTTGCAAACAATGTCTCATGCCATTCTCTAGTTTTGCCTTTTATAAAAATCTCACACTCCAAGGAGATTGTCCTGTAACTGAAGGACAAAGCAAAATTTTATGACACTGTATCATGCCTCTCCAGTCCCCACTCTAAGCCCACAGCACATTCTTACTATGTTCTTGTTGCCTGAGTGACTAGCCAACTCAATAAATGGATGGATTCTTGTTTCTGTCCCTGGGTAACCTGAAGAGTGCTGGGACACTGGGAAACACTATTTTGGTCTACTTCAAAGAAATTAGGATTCTGTAAAGTCATACCATAAATACCATACTAGTATCAAGTGGATTATATTACTTTCTTCCCTACCTCAATTTTTTTTAGTATTGTATCTGCTTCAGTTTAATGTTTCACTCACTTTTCCTAAGTTACATCTACTCACTTGAAATATCTCAAGCAGAACCCTTTTTGTAAAATAGAGTTTTGAAGCTATTCTTTGTCCTTGTTCTCAATAGGTCACCATTTTCTTTTTATTTATTTATTTATTTTATTATACTTTAAGTTCTAGGGCACTTGTGCACAACGTGCAGGTTTGTTACATATGTATACATGTGCCATGTTGGTGTGCTGCACACTTTAACTCGTCATTTATATTAGGCATATCTTCTAATGCTATCCCTCCCCCCTCCCCCCACCCTACGATAGGCCCCGGTGTGTGATGTTCCCCACCTTGTGTCCAAGTATTCTCATTGTTCAATTCCCACCTATGAGTGAGAACATGCGCCCCACCTCAATTTTTAAGAAGAATCATAGCTATACAAAAGCCCCCCAAATATCACAGAGATAAGCCACACAATGTTGGAAACAAAACACAACTTTTGAAACTACAATGCTAAAGAAATCCTTCAAGAAAAGCACTAAAGGAAAATATGAGGTTCAGAGCAAGCTAAAATAATGTAAATGCATGTCTCCTAGGACAATCATGAACTTAGGTGAAAAAGTACCACATGAGGTATCTGAGCACTTTCAGGAGACCGTCATTTATATCTTCAATTGGGAGATAAGATCACACTGCATGTGAAACTCTTCTTTCCTTAATAAGCAGGAAGAAAGCAATGTATGCTTACAGGTGTAAAGAGAAGACTAAACTGTTAATACTTATTTTCAAACTATTCTCTTACCCCTTTCAACACACAACATGCATCCACACACACATGCACAAACACATACATGCCCAAGCACATGTCAACATTTTCTTTTTCTTTTGATTCCAAACTTTTAAGTTCAGGGCTCCATGTGGAGGATGTGCAGATTTGTTACATAGGTAAATGTGTGCATGGTGGTTTGATGCATAGATCAATCCATCACTAGGTATTAAGCCCAGCATGCATTAGCTATTTATCCTGATGCACTCTCCCCTGCCCCAGTGTGTGTCGTTCCTCTCCTTGTGTTCATGTGTTCTCATTGTTCTTCTCCCAGTTATAAGTGAGAACATGCAGTGTTTGCTTTTCTGTCCATGCATTAGTTTGCTGAGGATAATGCCTTCCAGCTTCATCCATGTCCCTGCAAAGGACATGATCTCCTCCTTTTTATGACCACATAGTATTCTATGATGTATATATACCACATTTTTAAAACTCAGTCTATCATTGATGGGCATTTGGGTTGATTCCATGTCTTTGCTATTGTGAGTAGTGCTGCAATGAACATACATATGCATGGATCTTTATAATAGAATGATTTATATTCTTTTGGGTATATACCCAGTAATGGGATTGCTGGGTCAAATGGTATTTCTGGTTTTAGGTCTCTGAAGAATTGACACATTGTCTTCTACAATGGTTGAACTAATTTACATTCCCACCAACAGTGTAAAGGTGTTCCTACTTCTCCACAGCCTCGCCCGCATCTATTGTTTCTTGACTTTGTAATAATCGCCATTCTGACTGGCATGAGATGGCATCTCATTGTGGTTTTGACTTGCATTTCTCTAATGATCAGTGATGTTGAGCTTTTTTTTCAAATGTTTGTTGGCCATAATAATGTCTTCTTTTGAGAAGTGTCTGTTCATGTCCTTTGCCAGCTTTTTAATGGGGTTGTTTTTTCTTGTAAATTTGTTTAAGTTCCTTGTAGATACTGGATATTAGACCTTTGTCAGATGGATAGATTGCAAAAATTTTCTCCCATTCTAGAGGTTGCCCGTTTACTCTGCTGATGGTTTCTTTTGCTGTGCAGAAGCTCTTTAGTTTAATTAGATCCTATTTGTCAATTTTGGCTTCTGTTGCAACTGATTTTGGCATCTTCATCATGAAATCTTTGCCTGTTCCTATATCCTGAATGGTATTGCTTAGGTTTTCTTCTAGGTTTTTATACTTTTGGGTTTTACATTTAAGTCTTTAATTCATCTTTAGTTGATTTTTGTATATGGCGTAAAGAAGGGGTGTAGTTTCAATTTTCTGTATAGAGCTAGCCAGTTCTCCCAGCACCATTTATTAAATAGGGAATCCTTTTCTTATTGTCCATTTTTGTCAGGTTTGTCAAAAATCAGATGGTTGTAGGTGTGCAGTCTTATTTCTGGGTTCTCTATTCTGTTCCATTTTTCTATGTGTCTGTTTTTGGGAATGGGAATAACATTGCATCTATAACCTGCTTTGGGCAGTATGGCCATTTTCACAATACTGATTCTTTATGTCCATGAGCATGGAATGTTTTTCCATTTGTGTCATCTTTGATTTCTTTGAGCAGTGGTTTTTAGTTCTCCTTGAAGAGGTCCTTCACTTATCTTGTTAGCTGTATTCCTGGGTATTTTATTCTTTTTATGGAAATTGTGAATGGTGGTTCATTCATAATTTGGCTCTATATTTGGTTCATTCATAATTTGGCTCTATATTTGGTTCATTCATAATTTGGCATAGAGCCAAATTCATTATGAGCTACTTGCCTGTTGGTTTATAGGAATGCTAGCAATTTTTGCACATTAATTTTGTATCCTGAGACGCTGGTGAAGTTGCTTGTCAGCTTAAGAAGCTCTCGGGCTGAGACAATGGGGCTTTCTAGATATAGGATTATGCCACCCACAAACAAAGATAGTTTGACTTTCTCTTTTTCTATTTGTGTACGCTTTATTTCTTTCCCTTACCTGGTTGCTCTGGCCAGAACTTCCAAATACTAGGTTGAATAGGAGGGGTGAGAGAGGGCATCCTTGTCTTGTCCTGGATTTCAAGGCAAATGCTTCCAGCTTTTGCCCATTCAGTATGATGTTGGCTGTGGATTTGTCATATATGGCTCTTATTATTTTGAGGTAGATTCCTTCAATACCTAATTTATTAAGAGCTTTTATCATGAAGGGATGTTGAATTTTATCAAAAGCCTTTTCTGCAGCTATTGAGATAATCACGTGGTTTTTGTCTTTAGTTCTTTTTCACATAAACATTTTCAATCTACAGCTGACCACCCTTTGCTAACTGGAGTAGAAAATGGTGGACCATTGAAACAGCCTTTCTATAAACAGCCCTCATCAGGAGACATGGAAATGTCATTGCTCATGGTTTACGGTATTGAAAAGCCTCTCCATCTTTATTACTTGTAAGAGTTCTCAGCCATATTGTGTTTGGGGTCTTCTTGGTCTGTGGACACATGAGTGATGTGTTGAAGTATATGTATACAGTGGCAATAAGTTGTGTGTGCTGCAAGGGTGTGGAATTCTCCTTATGTCATATAAGACCATGTAGAAATGTCTGTGGCACTTGCTCTGCTTGTGAACGGCAGTAGAGTCAAATTTATTAAATAACCACGTAACCCCTAACCAGCCAATATGAAAGTGAGACAAGAGAAAACTAAGTTTTCAGGATACTTAACAATAGATCCATCATGACTCTTCTCAATCAACATATGCTGTCTGTTAACAGATTGAATTTAGTGAAACTAAACTACACACTTGATCAAATTTTCCTACAATCTATTCATTATAAGCTAGCTTTGTTTTGAAAAACAGGCAGCCTGAATTAAACTCTTGAAAACGAACCACAAAAACTGAAAGATGCCCATTAATTAATAGCTTTTGTTTTTCATTGTCTTTTTTTGGTTGGTTGGTTTTTCTTAGACAGGGTCTTGCTCTGTCACCCAGGCTGGAGTACAAAGGCTCCATCAGGGTCCACTGCAACCCCTGCCTCCTGTGTTCAAGTGACTCTCCTGCCTCAGCCTCCTGAGTAGGTGGGATTACAGGTGGCCACCACCATGTCCAGCTAATTTTTGTAGTTTTGTAGAGAGGAGGTTTCACCAAATTGGCCATGCTGGTCTCAAACTCCTGACCTCAAGTGATTCACCCACCTCGGCCTCCCAAAGTGCTGGGATTACAAGTGTGAGCCACCGTGACCAGCCAACTAATAGCTTTTGATAGAGGAGTTATCTTATTTATTTTTTGACTGGTTAATTTTTGAACCTGAGCTAAATTGTATAGGCAACAACTTTTCTGTTCGGTATTCAGACAAGTAGCAGACAACACAGTGAATTTGGTCTGTTTTATATTGGCCACAGCTCACATCCATTTCCAAAGGGCAGTCTGTGCTTTTAGTGTTCACTAATGAAATCACACATTACAGTCTCACCGCCACATACCACTTCCTCCAGATAGGATGTCACAGCCCCAGAAACAACTTGTAAGCTTTTTCACTCTTAACAGCTGAGGCCACAGGGAAATAAGTGATGAGGGGGTGGAAGCAAAGAATATTTTAAAGGAAAAGTTCAAGATACAATTGTGATTTCTGCAAAAAAATGAATTATGACAATCAAGTCTCTAGCCATTCTTGTTTAATTATTGTTAATACTTTAAAATAAGTTAATTAGCAATAGGCTACAATCCCAGACATACAGAGCAAGAGCCAGAAGATCTGTGCTGTAATCAACAAAGCCAAATATTAGTGCCTGCAATTGATGCATGCAGTATTTTCTTGTAAAATCCTCCAAGGTCAGGTATTCTGAGAAAATTTCAGTTTTAACTTTTTTATTGCTGTTGTTACACTGAAAATATTGTAGAAAACATCATTTTATCAACCAAATGTGGTAAGTTAAAGGCTGACATCTCATTGCCTAGAGTGATGTTAGTTAGTTATTTAATATTTCTATTAAATTTGGTTAGGTAGGACACGCTTACAGCAACTCCTTGCCCTTTTATCTTTTTTGACAGAGAGGATTTGGCTTATATCACCTCACTCGACTAGCCATTTATACTTGTCAGAGTCACCCTTGTTTATCAGTAGGTCAGCCTCCGAAAATTGTGTCTATCAAGTACACTCAACACAAACATCTGGATCGCAAGCCCTCAGGGGCACCCATGCAAACAAGCCTAAGAAAAAATATGCCTCCCTCTGTGAAAGGGAACAACAAACCAATTTAGTTGAAAATATGACAGTCTGCATCCCATCTCCTGCTTCCTTGTGCCCTGAATGAATTGTGAAACCTTGGGAAGACAACTGGAATGTTCTCAAATCTTAAAAAGTCAGCAATTCCCTTTACAAAGAGCTGTGTTCTTCTGTTTTTTTCCTGCCCTGGACCCCTTCTCTCCATCATCTGGGAAATTTCAACAATTTTCCAAAGGTAGAGGGAGAAATTTAAGATCACAGAGAAAGAAAGTCAAGTTGACTGAAAATTTAGCCTAATTTGAAGAGTTTGCATTTTCAGTAGCCAATCCCTCAGCTAGGATATTATCAACTCTTTGATTTGCCTCATTATCAAAATGGTCTGGGCTTTTGCATAGAAACAGCCTCGACTGTTTTAATGAGAAAAAGAACAAAGAAAAAGCACATGGACAGACTAATTTATACTAGAGGCTTTTAAGCCAAATGAGAATAAGTGATATTCCTCTTTTCACATTTTATTGGGAAAGGGGGAAAGAAAAAGCAGCCCCTGACAACTGAGAGCTCGCCAGACACTCACAACCAGGCCATGTTATTCTCCTGTTGGACATAAGCAATCTCCCACATTACCGACTTCAGATAAGGTCACCACCTCTCTTGACTAAAATGAGTGACTGTGAGTCCTTTACCAATTACAGTTTGATCTTGCTCTAGCCCTATGGATTAGGCTTGTTGAAATATCCAAATATAGACTTATCCTTGCTTTCTGACAGCATCTGATCTACAGAGAACCCCTGCTTCCTTAGACCCTCCCTCAAGTCACCCAACCTAAGCCCAATCTTGTAAGTCCCTTCTAGCATCCTCTTACTGGGATGTCTCATGTATGAACCCCACGGTATGTTCTCCCTTGCTGCAACAAATAATAAATGCTGCATGTTCAACTATATGTTTGTGCCTGGGGATCTTTGGCTAAAGGACAACCACAAAATATTTATGTCTCTTCTCTTGGAGCTTTTAAGCTGAATGGACTTGTGCCCCACTCAGGAGCCCTGCCTGCATAGGGCAGAAGGGAAGAGCTGGTCTGCAGGCCCCCTTCTCCTGACCTTGGAATGTGAACTGAGATTTCCACATCTGGTCCATTTTACTTCTTCAATCAGACACCTTTTACTCATTCATCTACTGATATCTCATGATATGGTTCATTTGAAATTCCAAATGAATCTCCCTTTTCCCTCAGTTGCTGACTAAACTACACAAATTATTGTGTCACTACTTGACTGAGTAAATATCCCTGCTGCCTGGATACTCCATCTTTATTCTTTCTACCCCCATCAACCTACCTCCTTTCAACTTTTTTTTTGTGAGTGCTAACTATACATACTAGCTATATTTTAAGCTAGTTTCTTTTAGAAATTAAATTCAATCTGCCCAGCAATTCCATAGAAGAAAACTGAGATCCAGAGAGGTTTACTAAAGTAGGAGAGTCTCCATCATATGCCACAGTTTTTCAGAAAAGTATATGTATTTATTCTCTCTCTCTCACACACAAACACACACACACACACACACACACCCCCCAGGCACTGAATAGATATCTGACTTCTCAACAACTTGGAACTTTCTTTAGTCTTTAACCTCTCTAAAACTGTGAAAATTGCCTGCCTGTATTTAAATGTATTTTAGTCTTCTTTAATCTTACAACACCAGCAGAATGAAGGAGAAAGAGAGTTTTTATGTGCACTCTTATTTCAAAAATTTTGGGGTCAAAATTTTTGAAATAAAATTCTCCATTTGTTAAAATGGAGAATTACAGACAACCCTTCCTCTTGCCATACCCCAGAGGACACAGGCTGAACTCACTCCTCTGTCACACTGTCTCACAACTGTAAGCTGGTACAGAATCTTCTTCCTTCTGAGAAATAAAAATTAAATTTTGAGCCCTGCCACCAACTGAGTGCAACCCCTTCTTGACCAAAAGGACCCCAGAGAAACCTTAAAAACTGAGTTCTTGGCCGTATGTGGTGGCTCATGCCTGTAATCACAGCATTTTGGGAGGCTGAGGCGGGAGGATCACTTGAGGTCAGGAAATCGAGACCAGCCTGGCTAACGTGGTGAAACTCCTTCTCTACAAAAAATACAAAAATCAGCTGGGCATGGTGGCATGCACCTGTAATCCCAGCTACCTGGGAGGCTGAGGTGGGAGAATCAATTGAACCTGGGAGGTGGAGGTTGCAGTGAGCTGAGATCTTGCCACTGTACTCCAGCCTGGGTGACAGAGCAAGGCTCTGTCTCAAAACAAAACAAAACAAAAAAACAAAAGCAAATGAGTTTTTGGCCATGATGGGATGGGAGATTGGACATGCCTCGTTATACCCCCTTCTTCACTAACTGCCACTAAAAGACTTTCTTTCCCAAGAGTTAAACAGAAATCAGTCCATCAAACTTCCCCACTTTTTTGTGGTTTCAACACAACTGACCAGCATTTCTTCCTGATCAGAGACAACAAATCGTAGACTGGTTCTGGTCGGTTTACAGAGGCTGCAGATAACATGTCTCTGTGTCTTCTGTTTCACTTTTTGACATATAGGACCTAATTTTAATGCATTTAAATGTTAAGTCTCCACCTAGAAGTGAACAAGGGACTTATGAAATGTGCATGTTTACTTATTTACAAATGCAAACATCCCACTTTGTGAATATTCATAGATTCTCCTGTAACCTGTTGAATATGTATACTTAGCTGACCCATTCAGCCTAAATTTTTGTCTCTCCCTTCCTTTCCTTGAAGTGCCTTTCTCAGTTTCTACTGGAGCCTACATTTCCCAGCCCATGGAACGGCCAGTCCGTAGGCCACAGTCCTTTATAAGAAATAAAGCTCTCTCCTCTCCAAATTTATGAACCTCATAATTCTTCAGTTGAAACTCCTCCTCCTCCTTTTCCTCTTCTTCTTCTTCTGCTTTCTCATCTTGTTTGAAATTAGCATTGGGGAGGAAGTTGGGATGCAGTGCCGTAATGTTAATTGGCTTTGGTGGGAGACATTGAGTCTAGAAGTTATTAAGGCTTCTTACATGAGAATGTGCTTTTTAGCCCAGGGTAACAAATAATTTCTCACCAAAGGTGAGAAATTGTTTATGCTTATTAGTGCAATAATCTTAGGATCAAACTAAGTCACACAAGACAGAAGATGCCAAAAGCTGAGTGCTACTTTTTGGAAATCATTGATAGGTAGTTCTACCTGAGTGATACTGCAAGCAAATATGAACTTGAATCTGGCAGGCCCTGTGGGTAGAGGAGTTGTAGCTTAGACTTAAGAAAGAACTAACTGAGCCTAGGGAGGAGGGCACCAATAAATATTGCGGTTTATGTTCTTTAGGTTAACTAAAACCAGGTTATTTTGTCAGTAGGGATGATTAAGGTGCAGTTTGTTTGTGGGTATGAGCAGTGCTCCTTGAAGTGGGGCTCACTTGAGACTGTTAAGAATGAAACACTTTGAGCCACAGACTATTAAATCAGAATCTCTGAAAGTGGCATCCAGGAATTTACATTTTAACAAAATTTCCATAAGAGCATTCCAGTTTGCCAAGTCCTAGGCTGGGAAAGGGTTGCTTTCTGGAGCTTCCTTTTGATTTACAAGCCAGAATCCCCTTTCTAATGTTTCAAAAAGATTCCGAATTGGTCCCAGCACTGGCTTATAACATCATCCGAATAAATATTTCGCCGTTCTGACCTTCAGTTTCTTAAATTGCAAATTAGGAATAACACTTGTACAAATGAAGCCATGTACAATACATACAAATAGACATACACAGACACACGTACATATATGTATCTGTATGCATACATATCTATAGAGACAGGGAGAGACAGAGAGAGAGACAGATTGAAGAAATGAATCTTATGGTGAAAGCTTTTTGTAAACAATGATTATTGGAACACTGGCTTTCCATAGTCTCCTTGGTGTTCTTTCTTCTCAGGGATACGTAGCTTGAGGAGATCGCTTTCCCTCTCTGTTGAATAGAATATCCCAAATAACCATTGTCAGCTGCTCTGCTCTGCTGCTGTGCTGACCTGTCTTGGGACATGGCCTAGGGTGGAAGGGCGGGGCTGGAAAGCTGCTCTTTATGGAGATGGGTACTGTCTTGTGTCTGACTTTAAACCATTTGAACAGGGGACTTTGAACCATTCTGAGTCTAACCTCTAAGTGAGGCTTTTCCTGGCTCTCCAAACTGCTAAAATGACTGGCACTGCAGCTGAAAAACTTCCAAGAGACTAGACCCATCCCTTCCGGGTACAGGCAAGGAAAAGGCAAATTGGGCAGTAGGAGGGTTGTGAGCTGGAGTGTGTCTCCATTGGAGAGAAAAAAAAAAGAGTCCGTTGGGTTCAAGAGAGAGAAAAAGAGAGGAAGAAAGAGAGAGAGAAAGAGAGAGAGAGAGAGCCCAGAGAAAGTAGGCCCAGCATAAAATCTGTGGCCCAGACCTTTGGCTTTACCCCCATCCCCTCCAGGCAAGGCCCCAGGGCACCATGCAGTGTTGAGTGCAGTGCAGACTGAAAGCCCTTCCATGTTGGTATGTGCAGCCTGGTATGCTCTGCCCCCTCCACCCCTAGGTTTTCTGTTTATCCTCTGGCCTTATCCCTCTCTGGGGTGTCTCTTCTTTTGACTGGGAGCCAGGAGTCCTGAATTTTAATCCTTTCTCTGCTGCCAGTTAGCTCTATGTCCTTGGGCAATCAATTAGCATTCCTCTTGGCCTCAACTTCCTTATTTAATAAAAAATGGTGAAATGAGCAATAGGCACAAGGCAAGAAGGATTAAGCCCAGTCATCTCTAACTCCCTTCATGTTCTATGTCAATGCTTCCTTAGGGGGTTCCTTGCTAACATCCTATCAGGGTTTGCTTTCTTGAGGCAAAGCCACACACTTCAGACCTTCTCTTCTCTTAGCTTTGCCCACTCTGTCACCAGCAAAATTTACTTTCCCAAACCTCTAGACCTGACTCTGCCTTCCAAGATGACAGATAATATATTAAATGCAGCCCGTGCTAAGCAATATTAATTTTACCTAATCTGCAAGAATAAGCATGGGACTTAGAGTCAAACAAACCCATGTAATAATCCTAGCTTATTAATTAAGGAATGACTTTAATATGGGATTTTAAAGTAAGGTATTAGACATCTCTCAGCCTCAATTTCCACCTCTAATGGATTTAATAATACCTAATTTGTAAGGCTGCAAGGCCTTAAATGGACACAAATCATGTAGAGCTCTTAGCACAGTGCCTGGCACATAATGTGGGCTCAACAACCACAGTTGTCTTCCTTTACCCAGCTGGGTAATATTGGTGTATACTCACAACCACATACTGAAAATTCTACCTTACACTCAAGGTGATCACTGTGATGATGAGACTAAGTGGCCAGGGCTGCCCATCATCCAACTCCAAGGGATGTCATCCATATAAAATGATACTGTAAATGGTATTCCAAAGGGGCAGCACTGTCAGTAGGGCTGAAGTCAAATCATGTCAGCATTTTTTATCTCTCTTTCTTTCTAAACACTTGCTGGCATGCTACTCTGTTTCTCCCTTTAAACTGGTGGCTTATTCTTCAGTCTCTTCCTTCCTTACTCAACCTACATAATTAGGTGGGTTTCATCCCCTGAAGTCCAGTTCTGATTTGCCTTCCTCAATATTTTCTAATATATGTCTAATGCAGCTAATCATAATTTCCCCCTTCACTTTTTCCTCGACTCATCCCCCATGTTCCTTTGCATATCACTCTGTTTCTCTAACCAACCCTGATTTCTCTTGTCCTCAAGATTTCCTACCTCCATGCTTTGCTCTTGCTATTTTTTCATCCTGAGAAGCTACCCCTACCCAACTCTGCCTATCCCAGTGCTTTTTGTCAAAGCCAGCCAAAATCTTTCCAGATATCTCTCTCCTCTAAGTCACCATAGGCCTTGATCTTTAATTCTCCTGTTTCTCTCCAATTTGTATTTAGGTATTGCATGTTCTTGTCTTTTCAAACCTACTTGATGCTTGATGGGAACAATGGCAAATACCAATTTTAATATGCCTCACAGCACTTAATGCAGAGCCGTACTCATAGGAGCTGTTCAACAGATAAGTACTAAATTGAACTCAGTCTACCTGAATGTACTGCCAAATTTGATCTAGATATTGTCATTTAATAAGAAGAAAACAAAGTTGCAGTCACTTCTTTGGATTCTCACAAATAGCAGGGAGATAGCATGATGTAATGGTTATAAGACTCCATATCTGAGATCAGTCACTTGAACTACAGTGTCTAGAACAGATTAGGCATTTAAATGTTTGCTTTTGTGAATAAATGGATAGATAGAGTTTGGATTTAAATTCTGAATCCACCTTTTCTTAACTGTGCTATCCAGCTAAGTTGCTTAACACTTCTAAGGCTCAGTCATTTTATCGTTAAGATAGGATGCAATAGTACCTACACTTGGAGGTTTTATAAAATTGAACCTAATCATGAATATAACACAGTAAAGGATCTAACAGATAGTGAACCCCTAATAATAACAGTTATTATTATTACTGTTATATTAATCATTACCTAAATTGTTGGCCTGTACAAATATTGTCTAATTTAACTCAGCATCACTTTACTTGGAGAGATGCATCGCTGCTTAAAAATTCTGATAGGTAGTATGACTGCATTTTTTAAATTAAGAAAAACCTGTAAGTTAATAAACTTCTACAAATTAGGAAAGTACTTTACTCAAGTTGCACACCTTCTTTTTAAGAATGTGTGAATTGCATGGGTGTGAGGTGCAAAAACTGGTGTTTGAAAAAGAAATTAAAAATAGGTCTTTAAGAAATAAAAGTCTGTGTCTTTTGGCATTGCTACAATGTAGAAAATGAATCTGCAGTATTTAGAACCATTGGCCAGATTGAAAGCTATGGTACCTAAATCCAGGCTAGATTTAGTTTCCCTGAAAGCCACCCACAACTTCAAACGCTGTTTTCTAAACGCATGTGCTCAGAGTTTTGTTAATCCAAATATTAGGCATGATTTTAAAAATTGTAGAGAAACCAGCTAGTCAAATGGAGGATCTTGGAACTGTAGGATTTACAACTCAAATGGATCTTGGAGGTGATCTAGCTCAAACTCCAAATTGTGCAGATGAAAATATGTAAGGCCCAGAGCAGTCTTATAATTGCCTGGTAACTTTCCTTTTGTGGCACAGAAGAACTCACTACACCTTTTGGTGCCATCACAGGACTTTATGAATGAATGGCTTTTGCACAAAAGCGAGGAGGACAATGTCAGAATCAGTTCACTTCATAAGCTTCATCACTTGGTAAGAAGAGAAAGCCAACAAGTTCTGGGGAGTCAAGTGCTCCTTCACTGAATAAGTGATAAGTATTAATAAATTGCTTTTGCAAGGCATGACCCCAGAGCTGACAATAAGCTTTTCCTATAGGCTCCATGCAGAAGGCTGGAATATGTCCAATAACCAAACCAAACCAAAACAAAAAACTGAGCTTCACATTAATATAACATTCAGAATACAGCTTTGCAAATGGTTAAAAAGGAAGTCTTTCTAGTACTTCTGAGGCTAAACTCCACTGGAGAATGCCAGCACATCTATAATGACAAGGTTCAGATATACTGGCAAATTATTTGTAAGTAATTTTCATAATCCTATAGAGGAAAGAATTAGTTCTTTATATGGAGTCTTCATTCTTACTTTTAAAATTTCTTTTTCTTCTCCTTTTTCTTGTCAATGATACAACTCTGCTATTCCAGATATATAAGCTAGAGGCAAGTAGGAAGTTCTGAATTAAAGGGCTGAGAGCAGTTTTTAAAAATTAATTCCATGTGCTGTTAATAAGTGTTATCTGAACAAAATTTAAGTGCTTGGAAAACATTGTATTAGTTAAATTTAAATAGGATTCATCACTAAAATATTCCTTAGTGCCTTTTATATGCTAATGTACACTGTGAATCCTTTGGGATTGTTGTGTAGAATATAATGTTCAGCACTTTTCTAACTGATTTGATTTTTTTACCCACAAATCCTACTTTAGTAGTAGGGTACTAGTGCGTGAGTAACCAAAAAGCAGTTTAACTATGACTTGAAAACTTCTAAATTACATCAAATGCCATAAGAGGAAAAAAATGAAAACCATTTATCCTTGAGTAAATTCTTCTTGGCTTCTTCAAAGGATGATCTCTACATCGGTAAAATGAGGGTAAAGTTCTTGGCTAAAATGCAAAGCAAGCATTTAATAAGAGTAAGTGTTTTCCTAAGCATAGAACTATGCTGGAAGCTGGAAGAAGTCATAGGAAGACTTGCATCATGCCCAAAATGTAAAAGTTAAAAATGAAGCTTCTTTCATTCAAGGTGTGGAGAGAATGGAGGGAGTTGGAGTCAGTTCCCTGCCAGGCTCCTGCTGCCTTTTCTCCACCTTTAGTGACCCATCAGAGATTCTTCAAAATCTGGGGACTCTGTGGCATACAGTTAAAAGTAACACATTTTTATATGTACATAACTCCCTCACTTTCTAAGTTTGTGAGAAAGGGGGTAAATTGTTAATTACCAGAAAAAATAATGTTTGTAGAAAATGGTGCTATAAAGCAAAAAGCCCTCTTGTTTTGATGAATACTTTGTTGGAACTAGCTGAATTTAGGCTTAGGAAGCTGGAGAGAGGTGACTAGTTAGGCATAATCATCTAGAAATGTTAATCTAGTTACACAATCATCTAGAACATTGGGTCTCAAAGGCAATCAAAGGGTAATGAAAGAAAAGAAGTGAAAAATGGTAAAGGAGAAGATTCAGTCATAGGATATGAGGCTGAGGTGTACAGTGTTATAGATGTTGTCAGGGGCTGTTATCCTAGGGCAGAAGATTTGTAATTAAAGACAAGTCTAAAATTTGATTTTAAATTATATACATTATTGTGATTATAAGCCATTCCTGGCCTCTTCACATCTCCAGTAAAATCCAAAAAACATTGTGGAAATGAACGTGAAGCAAGTTTCATGTCTCAGAATGGGACATGGACAGACTGCGTGGGATAATTAAGCCATAAAATCATATAACCCAGTAGTAGAAAGGGCCCTATCATACAAATATAAGAAATGTAGACATTAGCAGAAATCATAGAGAAAGCCATGCACTTTCATAGAGTATACAATGAATGGTTGGTAATGTTATTTAAATTTTAAGGAACAGAGCAGTCCCAGCTAATGGACCATTCTGAGTAACAGAAGAAAGTTATGATTTTATGTGGAGGAACATTTCCACTCCAATGACTTGGAGTTTTCACCATCGAGAAATGCCAACAACCCCCAAATGAGTTGGCCTATATTTCTAGTGATCAATTAGCCACATCTACTTGAATGCCTTACTCACGCTTTAAATTCAGCATGACCCTGATGGTACCTTCCCCACTTCCTCCCAAGTCCCTGTGTCTTTGTTTCCTGACTCTGTGAATGTTTCCTTTACCTGTCCTGCTTATGCTGAACTCTTTTCTCCCATTCATACCACATAGCCAACTAGTCACTGAATCATTTTAATTTTCATTGCTTGCATATTATCGCCTTCTGTGTTTTCTCGCTTCCCCAGTGTAGCTTGCATTACCTTGCTGAAACAGTTCTAAGCACCTATTAACTGCTCGCTCTCTCCATTCCATCAATCCTCCAGGCTGCGTCAATTATTACATAAAACACAGATCATGTCAAGTCATGCTACTTTTAAACTTTATTGTCTAGTTCCCCATTGCTCACAGGATGAGGTTCTCTGTACCTTGGTTAAAAGATTTCTGGAAAATGTATTCTGGCACCACTCCAAGCTTTATCTCCTTTCATTCCCCATCCTATATGCTATGCCACAAGGTCACACATACTATTTTCACTGCCTAATCTTTTCTCTTCATCTTTTATCTTTTTCCACAAAGACCTTGAGTCCAAGCAAAACATTCATGCTCTGTCTCTTTAGCATAATTCAAAATGTCAATGAAAGATAAAAATAAGAGATCTGATAAGGATTTGTGTTCTTTCTTCAGATGATGTTTGCATTGTTTAATATTTTAACTCAGAAGAATAAATAATATGTACAATTCAGCATGTTGTGTCACACTTGCAGGAAAAACTGTGATTGCTCAAATTATACCTCACAGGTAATTAACATCCTACATGTTTGGCTGGGCTTGACCAATGAAGTGACCACTTTCTCAGGGTAACCATTCCTTATAAGGCTGCATATGTAGTATAAAAGGCGCAGGATATAGTTTGAGAATAGAGTTTGAGTATCTGTGTTATCATTCACTGTTGAAGGGGTCTTAGGAAAAATATATCACTTTTTTGAACCTCATTTTTTAAATTTGTAAGACAATATCTACTTCTCAGTGTTGTTATGCATTTCAAATGGAATTAGGGATATTAAAAGACTCTGCAAATGGTAGAGAAAGGATATTGCAATCTATAAAGCACTACACAAATGTGAAAAATGGTGCTATGAAAAGACAACTAGACATGGAGTCAAAATATATGGTGTTATGGGTTGATCTGTGGTCCACAAAAATACATGTTAAAGTCCTAACCCCTGCTACCTGTGAGCGTGACCTTATTTGGAAATTGGTTCCTTGCAGAAGTAATTAAGATGAGGTTATTAGAGCAGGCCCTAATTCAATATGACTGGTATCCTTATAAGCAAAGGAAAACACAGAGACACAATAGAAAATGGCATGAGAAAAAGGAGACAGAGACTGGAGTGATGCATCTATAAGCCAAGTAACACTCAGGCTTGCCAGCCACCACCAGAACCTAGGAGAGAGGCAAGAAACAGATTCTCTTTTAGAGTCCTCAGAAGGGACCAACCCTGCTGACACTGATTTCAGACTTCTAGGTTTCAGAACTGTGAGATAATATATTTTTATTGTTTTAAGATACCCAATTAGTGGTACTTTGTTATTGCAGCCCCAGGGACCTAATATACATAGGTATAATTTTAGCTTCATCACTTATGAGCTCTATGGATTCAAGTTAAATTATTTGAGGTTTCTCCCCTGACATTTTAAAGACACTTACCTTTCTGTGATTGTTTCTCTGAGGCCACTTGCCACCCCTTTGACCACAGTGCTAGCTTTGGGGGTCAGCACCACCTGAGATATAAAAAACGATCCCTTCTTTCTTCTCTCAGTGATGGATGCTTGAAGAAACTGGATCAGTTTCTCGGGGTCTGTGGTGTTGGCCCAGGGTGCTGGCATCATCTGCCCAGGCCAGAGAAAGGGCACTTCCAGAGCCACTGGACTATGGTAGAAGACCAGCACTTGATAGTCCTTCTCCCACAGGTACTTTAAACTAACTTCCTGGGCAAAAATCGCTGGGCACATTTTATTTCCATAGATGTCTTTCAGCATTTGGACCAGTTTTTCATGGTGATATTTCTGCATCCCATAAAAGTGGTTGAAGTCCAAGAACACTACCTCCTTATGGTGATCTGTGAGGAATGCATTGATCTCCTCAAGGCCTTCATTGACTTTGGCACTGAACAAACCATGAGCAAAATAGAGTTCATTGTCGGGGTCTCTGGGCTTGGTGGAAATTCGAAGATCAAAATAACGAATTCCAGCTCCTAGCTGGCCAGTAAAATTCATTGTCTGAGTGGCTAACCATTTCCGCATGAGCTTTTTGGCCACAGTTCCAAACACAGAGACAAAATTCTGGACAGTTTCTGGCTGCTCAGGACCTACTGGAGAGGCTTCATCAATGTAGAAGCTGAAGGAATCATGAGACCCTAGGAGAATAACAAGGCATAGTGTGGTTAATTTCCAGGTCTTTGCCCTTCCCAACTTCTTTCCCTCTTGCAATATCCATACCTCTCCTCAAATGAGCCACAGGAAATACTAAGAAATGTAATACTAGTTATTTTTTATGCCTTAGGAGGGTCCTTTATATAAATTGACACAAGACACAGAACACTTCAATAGATCAAATTGGTTATTAAACAGTAAGAAGATTTCGTTATTATTAAATTTAAAGTTTAAATAATCATCTATTCTGTGAACCAAGAATATAATACACTCACTAGAATTGGCTTTCCTTATGGGTGACATAAGTGATCGTTCATAAAGCGATATGTATGAAGACTCACCAATACCCAAATACTTTGCAGTCTTACCCTTTTCCTTGATTTTGGGTTGATTTTAAGCCTAGAAGGATTGTCTCAATGAATAAAGATGCCCTTTTCACAGGCAATCAGCATATGAATTGTTACCTCATTCACTTCGGAAGGCACAAGAGGTCAAAGTGATAGTGGAAAGGAGAAATAAGACAAGAAGGCAGTACCATGCTGACATATTTAACTTCATTCCTGACCTTGTGTTTGGGCAATTGTAAACTTAGATGAGGTCAAGTATTTTTCACATATTGAATAAATGATGAACTGTTCTTGCAAGTCAACAGCATTTAAAAATTAACAGCATTTAAAAATTGACAGCATTTAAAAATTAACTAATAAACTCTTTTCTTCACAAATTTTCTCTCAACAGCGTCAACTCTTTTGGGAATTGGCTTCTAAATTTAGAAGAATTTCTTCCTAGGAATAAAAAGGACTATTTATTTGATTATTTTTGGCAGTTGCAAATTTCAAGACTCCAGAAATGTAGCAATGAACATGTGTGTGATTTGTCACAAATAGAGAGTGCCATTTGAAACTCTTTATTAGGACCCAATAAAGAAAAGTTATTTCAAGGTTGCATTTTATTTCTTAAAGCCTTCTTTAATTCTTACACATAACCCACTGAAGAGCTAAAATTAAATTAACATATTCTAAAAATTTCATACATTAGAGGGTAGATATGCTTTAAATTCTGACACCCTTTCCTGTTTCATGACCTTGTCCTAGTACCATCATTCCCTATCTGATACTCAGGCTTCCTCTGAGTACACTTTGTTGCCCCATTCCTGATTTCCCTTCCTTGAGGCATATCTTTTCCTAGTTCTTTCACTCCCCAACCCAAAACTCACATACATATAAATACACACAAACACGCCAAAGAAGCTTAAGTTTATCCATACAACACTTCAAAGACTTGATCTTATAAGCTATTTGAAGCATTTTTTTTTCAGTGATGTGACATATACCTACGTCTATATTCCATATCTATGTATATTTCTATATTTATGTATATATATCTATGTATCTCCCTATCCAGCTTTAACGGCCCATAAGAATCACAAGTGCCTAAATTTCAGACACTGTGGGAGGTTGTTAAAGAAAATAATTTGCAAAATATTTTGATGCTCTGAAAATCATAACCTTTAAAATTTAGATAAGTTCTCAGAATGATTTCCTTTTTCAAAAACAATAAAAGATAACCCAAATATACAGAAATGCCATGTTTAATTTAATCTGAAACTGCATGCCTTATCTTTAGTAGACGGTGTGGCAAGAAAATGTCAGTCCTTTCTGAATAAGCAAAGCTGGGAGTTAGGTTCTGACTGGCAAATTTTAATAAGCATTTAAATTGCTGCATACTGATTTATTAGTTGTTATTCATTTGACTGCTAATTTAAGTGAAAGCTAAACAAATGATGCTAAAACTCAATATATACAAAGAAGTGTGTCTAAAGATAGAAATGAAAGAAAGTTTAAGAAGAATTATGATTAAATGATCTAAGATTAGGAGAGGTAATAAATACACTTATTTAAAAATAAATTTAAACTCTCAAAATAAGAGTTTAAAAAGTTAGTTTCTAGGCACATGAAGGGAAAGGTAGATGAAAGTAATTGGTTACTTCTGTAATCTAGTAGAAATTATACTTGGAGGCAGGCAAGAAGGGAATTAAGTATAACTAGATTTCTTTTACTAGAAATGAGTGGTTCTTTGTTTTCAATACAGCTTTAGTTTCACCTTTCTATCACATGGTTATGTGGCAAGTAAAAAAATTGTAAAAATAAAATTTTAAAGGCAAGAAAATCACCACTTTTGAAAACACTGTGAAAGGATATTATACTTTCTAGAGTACATGATTTGTTGATCTTCATGGAAAGTAGCTTCTTAAGGTCAAAATAAGGGAATGTTAAAAATAAAAATAAACAGTCAGAAGGAGAAGGCAATGGTGGCTTCACCAGTATGTGTTTTAAGCCAGACAACTCCGAGGTGTAGCCACAGCACCTGGTATAAAATGGTGCTTCACACTGTAAATATTATTAGAAAAGAAAATAAAACCAATAGATACAAAACGGGATCTATGCATTTTGTAAGAAATATATAATATAGTGTTGGCTAAAAAATGAATATTTTGATGACTTTTAATTTTATTTGGAATAGTACGTCCCAATTTCAACATTTTCTCTGAACCAGTAAGTTTTCTATTTGTTTGAATGTAAAGCAAAAATACAACAGGACTTCATAACCATTCAATAATTGAGAGGAAAAGCCTAACCTCGTGTCTTTAAAGCCAGGAGTCCTCTTTGTTCTTGAACTTTTCTGCTATATCTGGTCTGAAATTTTGCTTCTACATTGACTTGGTATTCCTGGGCTTCTGATCTTTTATTCTTCTCTCATCCACAGTCTCAAACTCATACCTTGGACCTGGTACTTGATGTCACTCCTCTGATGTTGAGTTTAGTTTCTCATCTTTAGGTTCCATTTGCCCTCTCTCCTCAGACAAGGGCTAACCACTCCCATTATAAACCCAGTCCCATCGAACTTGGTTGCTTTGGCTCTGAATAAATAAATGTAGTCAGAGCAACTATTTATTTCATTTCCTGGAAATAAGCACTTTAATTTGTTTCCCCTCAGTGTGATAAATTATACCCTCATTCAGGCACTGTGGGAAGCACACTTCTAAGATGGCACCTAACAATCCTTGCCCTCCTGCATTCATACCCCTCTCTGTGAGTGTGGGCTGAACCTATGACCTGCTTCTAATGAATTACATAGGACAAACATGATGGGATGCCACTTCTGAGATTAGGTTACAAAAGGTTATAACTTCTGTCTTGTTACTTTTTTCCTTGCTTTAATGAGTGAACTGCCATGTTGGAGAGGCTCATATGACACAGAGGTGGTAGTGGCCCTTGGCCAACAACCAGCTGGGAGCAGAGGTCTTTAGACTAACAGCTCTGAAGGAACTGAATCCTGTTAACGGCCAATGAGTAATTGGAAATAGATCCTGCATGAGTGAGATCTTGATTGCAGCCCTGTGAGAGAGATCGAAGCAGGGAACCCAGTTAACTAATGCTTAGATTCCTGATTGATAGAAGTACACAGAAATTCTGTGTTGTTTTAAGCCACTAAATTCAGGGGTAATTGGTTATACAGCAATAGTTAACTAATACAGGCCATAACATCTCTTTGTGGTTAATGAGGGGACTTGTGGCCAATAGACCCAACTGGCTAAAAGGAGAAGTTGGAATTTCAAAGAAGAGAAATTAACTATGGTTATGTTATATGCTTGTTTCTATGCTTGAAAACTGTATCGGGTATGAGAAAAAATTTTAAAGATGGTTTAAAAAATATTCTTGAATTCGCAAATGGATTTTCTTTTTTCCACATGCTGTTATGGATGAACTGAGATATCATCTGCCCTAACCAACTGGCACACAGCATCAATTTTATTACCTTATCAGTGCAGAATGTATGTAATCATTTCTATATTTTATGATTTCCAGTAGTACTGGACTTAACTTCTTATCCTGTCATTCGGTATGGTAGGAAGATTGCCCCCCAAAACATCCTTCTTCTGGTGAGAAGACCTATATAATCCCTCCCCTTGAGTTTCATATTGTTCTTGTGATTATGTTACATTATATAGAAATGAGATTTTAAAAAATATGTAATTAAGGTCCCTAATCAGTTGGCTCTTAGTTAATCAAAGAGAGATTATCCTGAGTGGGCCTGACTTGAGCAGACAAGCTCTTAAAAGAGGCAACAAGCAGCAACAGAGCAAAATGCAATGGTGTAGAGAAGGCCATATGGCAATGGAAGTCATTAATAGCTCACTAAAGTGGTATAAACATTAATTTAAACTGAAAGCATCTGAACAATCAGCAGCAACAGAAAAAATATTATTCAAACTTAAGCAGACCCTCCTGAAAATATAGTTGCCATTGCATCCCCTTCTGATTGAAAAAAAGACTGATCCTTATCACCAGGAAGTGCAAATGTAGTTGTCCATAAGCATCATAAAGCCCAGTAGACCATTCCATACTTTTCCAATTAAAATCTTAACCTTTTTGTTAAGTTTAGTATATGAGCCTTTATTTCTGGTTATTCAGGGAGTTACTCCTCACTGAGCACTCCCATCTGTATACCATGCATGTATAAATAAACCTTGTGTTTTCATCTGTTAATCTGTCCATTGACAGTTAGTTTTCAGGCCACAAATCACTGGATCCAAGATGAAAGGGAAAAGGTTTTCCTCAAAATATAGTGACCAAGTAGCCTCTAGGAGCTGAGGTCTGAGCTCCTACAACTCAAGAAACCACGTTCTGTGAACAACCAACAAGCTTGCAAAAGGAACCTTAGCCTCAAAAGAGATTGCAGTCTTGGTCAGCACTCTGATTTCTGATTCTGGTATGATCCTGAGCAGAGGACCCAGCTAATTCATATCCATAGTCCTTATTTACAGAAGCTGTAAGAAAATTTGTATTGTTTAAGCCACTATATTTGTGGTAATTTTAATGCAACAATAGAAAACTAATACATTTGGACACTACTTAAGATCATCTGTATATGTAGTGTCATACAAGTATTACAGTATAGTTGAGAAAATTAGTGCAAGTATTCTGTAATTTTTTAGACTTTATGTGTAATGGGATATGAATGACTTGAGGCAATTACATCATTCTGATTAAAGGCCCCCAGTAACTGGAAGTGAGTTAGTCTCTCTGTGTAAGAAATTATATGTACTACTAATTCTATTTTGTAAATGTTTTCTTCAAGTAAAATGGTCTACCTACCTGATGGAAAGAAATGTTCTTATTTTTAAACTAATGAATTGCTCATTCAGTAAAACATTTATCAAGCACCTGCTATAAGTGCTGTTATTATGCTAAATATAAGACAAACATTGTTCTCATCCTTATAAATTTACAGCTTAATATGTGATGCACATAGATAAATAATTATAGTACAGTTTGGTAATGATTTTTTAGGCACTATTGCGTAGCATGGGGTAGAGAGGAGAAAATGTGTGGTCATTGATTATTAATATAAATGGGCTTATGCAAATAATTTTTAAAGAACTGGAATAAATGCAAAAGTAGCCTTGCTTTTTGGGTTAAATGATAAATGGCTCTTGGGAGCCACACTAAACAGGGTACAGAATGGGAGTATTTTCATCTGGCTAATTTTGCCTTAGTTTCGTGCTGTGGACTAGTTGGAAACTAAAAAAAAAATACATACAATCTTTGCCCTCAAGAGTCTTATAATTTAATTAGGGAAGTTAGGCATAGACACAAACAAATAAATCCTTATACCAAATAGCATTCCTTCATTCTTTCAACAGACATTTACTGAGCATCAGCGGTGTTCAAGGCACTTACAATTAGGCAGTGGAAGTTAAAGACAATTGATCTAGATGTGGAAGGAAAACATTTGCACTTCTATTTTTATTTATATATTTATCTTAAAATAATAAAAATTAAGCATTAATAACATTTTACATATGTACTGCCACTGTCACCTCCAGGATAGCCAAATACCATATTCAGTACTCAAGATATTTTTAAGAACAGTGAGAATTCCACTGCCCTGAATGATACCCTCATTCATTTGATCAGATTGTGCTGCATTGCAGTTTGCTGTAATATCCTGCCTGGTTAAGTAGACTTTAGACTTGCAGAGTTTAATTATCCAAGCACTCCCAAAATAGACATGTGGTTTTAGAAGTTTTTTTCTTTTTCATAATAAAGGGCCAGACTAAAGATAATTCAATTAAGTAAATAAACTCTAAAATAGAGTTTTTATTAGTTTTCTTTCTGCTTGTTTGTTTATGCAAATTGTGTAAAGTTGTTATCAGGTTAAAATAATGGGTATAAGATAGCATTGGTAAGCCTCATGGTAACCTGAAACCAGAAAAATGAATACATAAAAAATAAATACAATGAATACATAAAAAATAAAAAGCAAAATAAACTAAAACATATCATCAGAAAAAAATCACCTTCACTAGAGGAAGTCAGAAAGAAAAAGGAAAGTAGAGAAGACCATAAAACAATCAGAAAGCAAATAATAAAATGGCAGTAGTAAGTTCTTACTCATCAATAATAACATTGAATGTAAATAGAGTAAACTGTGCAATCAAAAGACAGATTGGTTAAATGAATGGAAAAACAAGATCTGTTGATCCGTTGCCTACAAGAAACACACTTTACCTACAAAGTCCACACAGACTGAAAATACAGGGATGGAGAAAGATATTCCATGCCAATGGAAACAAAAAAAAGAGTAGGAATAGCTATAGTTATATTAGACAAAATGGACTTCAAGACAAAAACTAAAAGAAGAGACAAAGAAGGTCACTATATAATGATAAAAGTGTTAATTTCACAAGAGTATATAAAGTATGTAACAATTTTAACTATATATGCACCCAAAAGTGGATAACCTAGATATGAACAGGAAATATTATCAGAGCTAAAGAAAGATATAGGCCCCAATACAGTAATAGCTGGAGACTTCAACACCACACTTTCAGTGTTGGACAGATCTTCCAGACAGAAAATCAACAAGGAAACTTGTTGGCCTTCATCTGCACCATAGACCAAATAGATCTAATATTTACAGAAAATTTTATCCATGAGCTGCAGAATACATGTTCTTTTCCTCAGCACATGGATATATTATCAAGAATATATCATATGTTAAGTCACAAAACAAATCTTAAAACATTCAAAACAATTTAAATAATATCAAGCATCTTCTCTGACCATAGTGGAATAAAACTTGATTTTAACAACAAGATGAATTTGAGAAACTATACAAATACACAGAAATTTAAGAATATGCTTCTGAATGATAAGTGTATCAATGAAGATGTTAGAAAGGAAATTAAAAAATTTATTGAAACAAATGATAATGGAAACACAATATATCAAAACGTATGGGATACAGCAAAATTAGTACTAAGATGGCTATAATTGCCTACATCAAAACAAAGAAAAACTTTAAATGAATAATCTAATAATCTTAAAGAACTAGAAAAGTATGAAAAAACAAAACCCATAATTAGTAGAAGAAATAATAAATATCAGAGCAGAAATAAATGAAATTGAAATGAAAAAACAATACAAAATATCAATGAAACAAAAAGTTGATTTTTGAAAAGTTAAACAAAACTGAAAAACCTTTAGCCAACAATGAAAAAAGGAGAGACTATCTAAATAAAATTAGAAATAAAAAAGGAAACATTATAATTGATACTGCAGAAATTCAAAGGCTCATTAGCAGCTACTATGAGCAACTATATGCCAATAAATTGGAAAATATAGATGAAGTGGACAAATTCCTAGATACATTCAACCTAGCAAGACTGAACCAAAAGAAATCTAAAACCTGAACAGACCAGTAACAAGTAATGAGATTGAAGCTGTAATAAAATGTCTCCCACTAAAGAAAAGCTTGGGACCTGATGGTTTCACTGCTGAATTCTACCAAATATTTAAAGAATAACTAATAACAATCTGATTCAAACTATTCTAAAAATAGAGAAGGAGGGGAAATTTCCAAACTCGTTCTATGAGGCCAGCATACCCTGATACTAAAATCAGACAAAGACCCATCAAAAAAAAAAAAAAAAAAACCACAAAACAAAACACACAATTACAGGCCAATATCTCTGATGAATATTGATGCAAAAATCCTCAGCAAAATACAAGGAGACTGAATTCAACAATAGATTAGAAAGATCATTTACCATGACTGAAACGGTTTGGCTGTGACCCCACCCAAATCTTATGACAAATTTTAATTCCCAATGTTAGGGGAGGAACTTGGTGGGAGGTGATTAGATTATGGTGGTAGATTTCCCCCTTGCTGCTCTCATGGTAGTGTGCAAGTTCTCAACAGATCTGGTTGTTTAAAAGTGTGTAGCACTTCCCCCTTCTCTCTCCTTCTCCTGCTCCACCATGGTAAGACATGCTTGATTCCCCTTTACCTTCCACAATGATTGTAAATTTCCTGAGGCCTCTCAGCCATGCTTCATTTACAGCATGTGGAACTGTGAGTCAATTAAACCTCTTTTCTTCATAAATTACCCAGTCTCAGGTAGTTTTTTTATAGCAATGTGAGAATGGACTAATACAGAAAATTAGTAGCAGAGAAGTAGGGCATTGCTATAAAGATACCTGAAAATGTGGAAGCCACCTTAGAACTGGGTAATGGGCTGAGTTTAGAACAGTTTGGAGGGATCAGAAGAAGACAGGAAAATGAGAGAAAGTTTGGAACTTTCTAGAGATGTGTTGAATGGTTGTGATCAAAACGCTGATAGTGATATGGACAGTGAAGTCCAAGCTGAGGTGGTCTCAGATGGAGATGAGGAACTTATTGAAAACTGGAGCAAAGCTCGCACTTGCTATGCTTTAGCAAAGAGACTGGCAGCATTTGTGCCCCTGCTCTAGAGATCTGTGGAACTTTGAACGTGAGAAAGACGATTTAAAATATCGGGCAGGAGAAATTTCTAACCAGCAAAGCACTCCAGATGTGGTCTTGCTATTTCTAAAAGCCTACAATCATTTGCATAGACAAAGAAATGACCTGAAACTAGAACTTATATTCAAAAGAAATGCAGATCATAAAAGTTTGGAAAATTTGCAGCCCAACCACGCAGTAGAAAAGGAAAACCCA